>NC_065527.1:14573325-14836099 GCF_006386435.1 Epinephelus moara
CAACAGAGAAAGCATATGTCGTATGTAAACAATGCCGTTACCAGATAAAACACTGGATGAGAATCTCACTTGCTATCTTCTCACTACAGCAACATTAGCTCTTACAATGTTTGGCTGAAAAAAACTTTACGCTAACTGAAATTCAACTGAGCTGTTCTGTTGGGAGACACAGGGACTTAAACCAATGGTGAGTGAGTAAGAAAAATAATAACAGTAGATAAAATTTGCTAAGCTATGAGTAGAGGAAAAAAAGTCCACTAGCCGTTAGGCTAATTGCTTAAATGTAAACATGCTTAAACTAATAATGTGTAACTAGCAAAAGACAATTGTTTTGTCTGTGAACCATGACAATTATTACTGAGCTGAATTTGATACCTCTGTTAAATTATGTTGTTATTAATCCATTATTTATGGCTGTTTGGAGAAGTCTGCCTTCAGGGCTTTAAGCCAGATAGACCTGGAGTTTTAGGAAAAAGATCATGGTTTGGGTTAAAATCAAAACATTTCTTCCAGAAAGTTCTTTCTGGCAGAAATCCCTGCAGGTTAACTTATCTCATGTGCTGTTTTACGTGTGTAAGTGGAGTCAGTTTAAAGCAGGGGTCAGTAACCTTAACCATTAAAAGAGCCATATTGGGCCAAAAAAGCTCTCAAATAGTCTGCCTGGAGCCGCAAAACATATTTAAGCCTTATACTGAAGGTAACATAAGTCTAACTTTGCCCATCAGCATGATTCATAGGTCTAAATGAGAATTTATTAATATGTTTTACCACAAGGTGGCTACTCTGCAGTGATCTATCTACGATTGTTTGGTACTTGGCGGTAAAAGCAAATGAATATGTCAGTGCACTGTTAAATTCTCTATTGTCCTCCAAGACTTTTTTTAATCTGCTATCCATAGCTAGCATAGCAGATTGTGTTAAATGATCATATAATATCGTCTCATATCGATCGCAGACCCCTAAATTGCATCAAATCGAAATTATATTGTGGCAGACTTTGTGATGATTACTTTTTTAAATTCTTGCTCTTACAATAACAGTACTAACAATTATTAAATTTGGCATTTATGATGTGTACATGTGCAAAGAGCTACAAATGTGCTGATTTAAACAAATAGACCATCATTTAAAAAAATAAGACTTGACTAAACTGTAACCATAGGTCTTGATTTAAAAAAAAATAAAAGCACAAATACAACTCCAGGTATTACAGTTAGGAGACACAAAAGGGCAGTTGCTTGGCCTTGCGGTTGCCTGCTTCTAGGATTAAGGGCCACTTTGGACCTCAGGGACCTGAATCACATGACCTTAACTGGCAGATGGAGAGGGCTAAAAATCCTGTTAGATGCTACAAAGAAGTACAGAAGAGGCTTTTGGCTTGTTAGCAACAAATGTGCGTGCATGTTTTGTGGTCTCACGTGCAAGGATAAATGTACTGTATGTGTGATTTCTTGTATGCACATGAGGGAGTTATGATACATTTGGAGGGGAGCAGAATCAGATTAGCGGAAAGGGTTAGTGTGGCTGGTATATATAAAAGAAGGAGTGGAGGGGTCAGAGCTTGTGGGAGAGAGGAAAAACAGCAAAGCTAAAGGTGATAAGATCAAAACAGTACGGCTTTGGTTAATATGGAGCTGTGGGTTGCACAGAATGGCTTGAAAAGGAAAGGTTAGGGGAGAGGAGCAAGATGAGGGAGTGCAGAGGTGGAGAGTGCAAAGTGGTAAAGGCGAGATATACGGTGGTGCTGGAGTTGGGGGAATAGAGTGGGAGGGATGGGCTAAGATAAAACAGGAGGCAGAGGAGTACAAGGGAGGCAGGGCTGAGGAAGGAAAGGAAAAGGTAAGGTGTGTGTTGGAGGCGAGACAAGGGCAGACGGTAATGGAGTGCTGGGGAGGAAGTGAGGGGAAGGCAGGGGGTATTTGGGTGCATGTGTGGGTGTGTGTATAGGGGTGTAGGCGGTATGGGGGTATACTGGAGCAGGGCAGCGGGGCTAGGGGGGTGTGTCAGTACAGATGCTCTGTGACCGGGTGTCACAACTCGGGCCAGGAAGCTGAATCCAACGATTAATCACCGGGCCCCTCCGCTTGTAATCAAACGGGCTTTGGCCATGATGTATGAGCCATGTCACAATTACTGACTCACACTCGCGCACACTCACACACACACACTGTGCGCTCAGAGTTGATCATGTGCACACATGCGTTCACACATGTATGAGGATGAATACACACACACACATGGCACACTGAACAACCTCTGGCGGCTCACTAGGATTATGGCTGTCTTCCAAGGGGCCACTGGGGCAGACTTCAAAGACACAAACATAAACATCCTACAAAGCCAACACATTATAATCTTAGTCAGCAACACGGGGGTAGCAGAGGAGAGAATGTCAGCACGGGGAACGACAGGAGGAGAAAAAAGAGAGAAAGAAATAGAAAGTGAGTCAGTGGGAGTTCAGGACTAATGAGGAAGACTGATATACTGAATAACGGGAGTAGAAGAAAGATAGACGAAGAGATTGGAGAAGTAAAGAAGTCTAGAAGTGAAGGTGAGAGTGGCTGTAAATGAACGAGTCGGGGAAGAGATAATGAGAGAGACAGAGAGAGAGAGAGAGAGAGAGAGAGAGAGAGAGAGAGAGAGAGAGGAGGAAGTGAGGGCCGAGGAGGGGATGAAGAGGTGAATCCGTGGGGATGGGGGTAAAGCTCTTGGTCAGCGGTTTCCACGATGGTGGTGGACAGGCCAGCTGACAGGATGAATAATTTAGGACGAGGTGTGGACATCGATCCCACAATGCACTTCTGCCTGACCACATTGTCCCAGGCATATATTCTCAGACACACACACACACACACACACACACACACACACACACACACAGATGAGGGATTAAGGGGGAAATGTTGGTGCCACAAATGAGCGTCCTGGTCTCTGGAGACAGCTCTGGCAGTCATGGGACGCTCCACATGTCAGCCACACAGTTGTGGAATGAAACTATAGTCTAATTACCTAAGTACTGTACTTAAAGGAACAATGTGTAACATGTAGCGGATTGCAGGATGTGATGATTGCAGATTACAACCAGCTGAAACGTCTCCTGCTTAGAATTCCTTCAGTGTTCATTGTTCAGGAGTGTTTTTTTTTCCAGGAACTGAGTTATCCACAGACGTCTCTTTCTCTCCAAAACAAATGGACCCAGTGATTTAAACTGTGCTCACCTTATTTATGACCCAGACGTTCAGGAGGTTTTTGCAGAGAGCTGAATTATTCACTGAGGTCTCCTCCTCTCAAAAACAAACAGATCCCAACATTGAATAAAGCAGTTTCACGTTACAAATTAGCATTGCTCGCCTGGCACCTGCTAATTTGTGCTCACCTTTTTTCTCTAATAACTTAAGATCCAGACGTTCAGGAGATTTTTACCAGGAGCCAAATTATCTGCAGAGGTCTCTTCCTCTCCAGAACGAATGGACCCAGGGTCTCATTTATAAAACATTGCATAGGATTCATAACCTACTAAAAATGTACGTACGGATAAAAGCCAAAAATGGCTTGCACCAAAAAAATATCCAACAATTTCTACAATCAGGCTTCCACCTCACCATCTGTGTCGCCAATTACCCCTTTCCAAAGTGTTCATAAACACGGGTCAACATTTCTCCTATCAACTCTGTTTTATAGATCACAACTTCCACACCACTGGGAAGTGGTGTACACCTTTTTCAGGCTTTATTTTGGACATAGGCAATGTTTGTAAATGAGACCACAGATAATTTCAACTGGTAAAAATACTGAATAAAGCATTTTAACCTTAAAAAAAAAAAAAAAAAAAAAAAAAAAAATCAGTGCTTTTCCGATGCTGCTGATTGTGGACTAGCTGCTACAGAGGCTGATGCAAAAAACATGCAAATGCAAATGGCTCTATCTAGAGCCAGTGTTTGGTTTGTCCATTCTGAGCTACTATAGAAACACAGCAGTGAACATGGCGATCTCCATAGAAGCAGAGCTGCCTCCAACATAGATATAAATGGCTCATTTTAAGGTAACAAAAATGCAATGCTTCTTATTTTCTGGTGATTATACATTAACAAAAAGATATTTATTATATTATATTTAATTTCTGCTAATATATCTCCCTAAATCCTACACACTGAACTTTTAAGTAGAATTTTACAGTGCTTTCCATTTCCATTTTTTCTCACAGCCATAGATGCTGGCTACTCTGCATATATTGCAGATAATTTTTCATACAAACTATTTTCTGCTTCTGAAAAAAGATGCACAGTTCAATAAAAATTTTTTTTAGAATTTGAGTATACTTTTTCTACAAAAAGGGAAAAGGATCTAGTAGGAATGTTATGTATAATATATTGTCTTGTTTTTATGGACACTCATTTCTTCATTTCTATGAGGTTCCTTTAAACATTTAACTTAAAAACAGGTTGAAATATTCTGACTTGGAAACAAGGTTTTTAGGATTCAGTTACAGACAGACATGTCTTCACAGAGCAGAAGGGTTTTGCAGATTAAAAGGCCAACACTTAAAGTATTCTGGAGGCAAAGAAGCATTTCATTCGAAGTCATGTTAAACAACAATGGGATATTTCCATTCGACCAAAAAACGGTGACTACTGAAACAATCTGCAGAGTCCCACTAGTGTTCCCTAGAAGTCGCAGTGTTCATTTCAGACACAAGATAAAAGTGTTGAATAGAACAAACAACATACGGTGATTTAGTTGTTAACCTAATAGTGGAGATAGGAATGTTTATCCAGTGGGTTGTGCTCAAGGAAAGGTCATTAAAATCTAAAGGGTTCATCTTCTGGAGAGCAGGAGTGGGATCGGGAAATATCATGCTCTGAAGTGAAATGTGGTTACATTAACTGAAGCAGTAGTCATAGAATATACTTGTTTTAAATACACACACACACACACACACACACACACACACACACACACACACACACTCACTCTAATTGCATTACACAGCTAATACCTTAACTTCAGTGAAATCCTGAATGCAGGATATCAACAATGATGTACTTCCACCTTGATATTAGAAAAAGATCTGACTATTTACTCTTGGCAGTGCTTATATGTTTGTCTTTCTCCACTAGGATACAACTTCAACCACTGACAAAGAAACAGAGTACATGGAAAAGAACGCCAGCACTCTTGTCCAAAAGGTCATCGAACACGCTGCTGTGAATCTTGACAAGCTCATGCTGACAGTCCGCTGCTGTGATGCAGAAGAACGCACCGCATCTGAGGATAACAAAGACACATCCTGCCGTAGCACCTCTCCTACCCCTCTTCAATGAAAGCATAATGACAGTCTCTTCTTCTTGTTGGTCTATTCCTGACTCAAACATCTCTACTCAGGATATCAGTAAAGAGATTAAAAAAGTGTGGCAAAGCTTTTTGTACCCAGAGTACCTGAAAGAAGAGGTTAGAGGAAGTCTTGCAGGCTTTCTGTCAGGTCAGAGGAAACCGACACGCCACCCTCCTCTGCTTCCACCACTGCAGCAATCAGTGAGGTAGCCAAAATGCTCGTCTCCCAAGTGATTGACAAGCTTTCAGGACACTGCAGTCAACTGCCACAGATTTTGCCAGCAAAGCCAAGACAGTGCAAGTCTAGGCCCACTGAAGGCCAGGGAGACTAAGACATGACGGAGGCTGCTGGACAGATGACCAAAAGTCCTCTAGATCCAGAGATCTCAGAGAGAGAGGCAAGAGATTTTAGATAAAGGGAGGACATCTGGATTTCTGACACGAGATCAACCTTCAGATTCTCCACTAGGTCAGATAGCAGGAGGGCGACTGCTTCCTGTTCACGCACCTCAGCCATCTCTGAGGTAGCATCCATGATTGTCAAGTTGAAAAAGGCTGTCAGGATAATTAAATACAATGATTCTAAGTGCAAAGCTGAGAGCCAGGCCAGCAAGACATTTTTCAAAAAGATAAAGACAGCATGGAAGGCACAATTTGGCAGAAAGCAGATTAAAAAGCCTGCGACAGTTTCAAAGTGCTTTGAGGAAGAGACTTTTGAAGAAAGAAGTGCCTCTCCAAAATCTGACCCAATCTCCTCTGTTCTGAGGGTAAAATTTACCCTCCATGCCATTTTCTGACTGAATTTTGAAAACCTTATTTTTACTTTCTGACCTAATATTGTTAATTTAATTCTAAAAGGGTCAGAAAGAGCAGAACGAGGCTCCAGCTGAGCACCATAGGTGTTTTGGTCCACAGCAACTGAGCCCCTTGAAGTAAGATCTGCAGAGGTTGACAACAACTATGCCATGAAAATATATTTACCTCCAGGACCCCTTGAGAAGAGGATGGACATACTGTTTTTTCCCAGGAGGAAAATGAAGAAGCACCAGACCAACAAATAGTCCTGAAGACTTCCACATCTCTGCTAAAATACGGAGATTCTTCCAGAGTCTCAGTAAAGAGATGGTTATTCATGTCCCCACCAAAACTCTAGCGGATGCTTGAATACATTAATTAGTTTCTATTTTGTCTTTTTCAGGCAGTGGAGGGAAGTTAGACATGGTCTTTATGATCAAGATGTGAAGGAGCAGCTGAGTGAGATGTGCTGAGGTTCATCTTGGACTCATTAATTTCATCCTATAGCCAATCCCTCGGTTATCCACCACATTTGGCACCTTCACCCTGAGGAGCCCGTGGTCCTCGTAGCATCTGATAGAGTATTTCGACCACAACATCCAGAGAAGTTTGGAAAGCTCCTCTTTTACATAATTGGTTTGACATCCCTGCAAGGTTTTTGCCCAAATTCACAGCGGAAGAGGTCATTGATGAGGCAAACTCTGCCCTATTGGTGGCCATAGAAGCCTCCTGTGCCACTGTTCCTGCTGGCTGCCAGGTGTCAAAGGACAGAGCAGGCAAGACAACCTTGCTAAGAGCACTTGCAACTATGAAATACTTCCTCACAGGATAAGGCACTGCAGTAATGAGAAGGATTCGGACATAGACAGGCTTAATGGTTTCGTCTAAAAAGGACATCAAGAAGGAGACGGAGGAGAAGAAAAACTCTCACGCCAAATGCCTTTGTCTGCAGATGCACCTGTTTTGCTGCAGTCTGTGCAGCAGTTGTCTTGACAGTTTACTGGACCTGGACTTTCCCTCACCTTTTAAAGTAACATTAGACATACTTCTTCTTAGTTGTGCTTCTCATTCAGTTTTTTTCACACTCTTTGCTGTATGAATAGTTAAATATTGACAGTACCACTGGTTTGTGGACACCTACATGATAAGAGCGAACTGGAGCATGACTTTCACTGTTTCTAAGGAAACAGATTATTGGTCTGAAGTCCTGATTGCTTGCCTTGGAGGCTGCAGTGTTCATTACAGCTGCAAAATGTCCAATCTTCACCTAGAGAGGCTGTAATGCTTTATGAATGATGTTTGTGATGGTCAGAGCACTTCAAAGCTTGGATGGACATGAAACTCTCTTGGTTAATCATCAGTACAAAAGATGAACTGCTGCATTGGAAAATATCTGATTCTGTCTGTGGAGCCCAATCCAACCAGTGGACATAAGGAGAAGTCAAATATGACTTATCTACAGTGTATTTCAGGAAAAAAAAAATCCAATCACAGAGCTGAAGACTGCACTTTGATGTAAACATTCATCCATTTGAATTACTTCATTTTCAAATTCTGGGTCATTTGGAAGCAGGAAATACATTGAATCTAGCACCTGTTTCCCATGGGACTTGTACAAAACAGCTGCCTCCTCTATCCAAAAGCCCAGTTCAGACCAAACATTCGACAACACCACTGTAGTATAGAACTCCAACAACAGCCCTCCATCCCTGCTGAGCACGAGTCCATTTCATTAACGTCCCTGCGGTTGTGGACACACGTTGATCGTGTCGCTGCTGCTGCTCACTGTATGTCTCACACTCATACTCACTAACTGATTAATCAGTGCTGATTATTTAGATTATTGTGGCATATTTATTATGAATACTTTCCATCTGGCACTCAGGTCATTTCATTTATGTTTTTACCTACTGAAAATGCAACTGAAGCAAGTATCTCACTATCACTGTTCTCATTCATATTTAAGAAGCTACAAATTATATTCAACAAAATAGTCTGGAAAAGCTAACCGTTAGAGTGGAAGCACAGAGGGTTGCCATGGAGACAATATATCATCTCCTCTAAGTCCCACTGGTGTAAACTGGCTGGTTTCAGGGTTGCAGAGCGGCGCATTGCAAGTAGTTGGGAGTTTTAACTTGTCTCGTCACAAATCTTTTGTCTGAATTGGGCTTAACAGATAGAAGTGCATGCACACACAACAAAACATATATAAATCAAAATGAATAACCAATTTAAAATTAATCAGTAGTGTGGGAATAAACATTTACTTTTACTACAGTGATTTTTGTAGATTTATCCATAGTTTCTAATGTAGAATTGCAATATCACAAATACCTGCAGGGATTGTAGTGCAGGGAGCTACGGCAGACAAAATAACACACACACACACACACACACACACACACACACACACACACACACACACACACACGCACAAATCTATTCTTTGGCCTTGTGCTGACAGACACTGATGGCTGTGAATGCTGCTGCCTTTCAGTAGCCTCCTCTGCGTAAAGTCCTTCCTGTTTGGTCCACTGACTTCCTGTCTACTGCAACCTGATACTTCCTGGTTGAGTCAAATGTCTTTGACCCCATCGGCCTGCCGTCCAACCCAAACACAGACACTTCCACCTCACCTCTCCTGAAGGAAAGGAGAAATGGATACACAGAGGGAGCAAATTTTGGGAACTTAATTTACTTGCAAAGTCTCTCACTGAGCAAATATGCACAATCAAATGGCTCTTGTTAATATTTTATGAGTTTATTACTTTGCCCAGCTTGATATTAAACATCGGATATGATGAACATCCACTTAAGTTGCAGTCTTACATTTTTTTAGTAACATTCCCTCAGCCTCTGGCACAACACAAGACCATTTTTAACCCCGTGGAACAATGTTTCTCCCAAATCTCTCCGGCTTTGCAGGCACCTCTCCTCTTCATTCATCACAGAGCCTGAACGAGTGACCGGGGAATGACCTCGCTTGCACGCAGACACACACACACACACACACACACACACACACACACACGCTGTAAACACACACACAAGCTCATACACACACTAATCCACAAACACGGTATCAACTCACACAAAAGCACAATTCATTTATCACGAACGATGGATACCTTGGAACACATGCTCAAACACGCGTGTGCCTACACACACATGCATACACACACCAAAATGCATGCACACTCACACGTAGCGGTTTCTATCACATCCGTTACAGATGGGTTCTCCTCCTCCTCAGTCCTAAATGAATATAAATATGTCTGTTTGACATCATTCATCTGCCAGAGAGGAACACATTTACCGCATCCAGCCAAGAGAGGCAGTGTTACTCTCTGCTCCGCTGGGGAGGGATGCATATGGAAACAGCAAACTGAGGAGGAAGGGGAAAGGGAATGGGATGAAAAGACTTGCGGAGATAAGGATGGTCCAAGGGCATCTAATAAGGCCAGCGCAAAGGAGTGAATTAGGCTAAATACACTTTATGAAGTTTCTCTTTTTCTTTCCTTCACGCACACAGACAAAGAAAAACAAACAATATTCCCTCTCTTTTATTTTATTCTGCCGCTGTCGCCCCCTAATCAAATCTGATCCTATCTCTCCCCTCTTGACAGGTTGCATTCACAATAAAGCATTTGAAAGCCCATTAGCTCCACTTTTCAGCGGCGTAAAGCCAACAGCAATCCGATATCATCAGTAACAGTCCACGGGAAGATGACGGCCAGACGACAAGTGAGATGTGGACAGACTAAAGGAGCTGAGAGGAGGAAGAGATATCGGTGATGGGAACAAATTGAAACAAAATGGCGGGTGATATGCCGCGGGGAGATGCTTAGGGAGATGTCACACGGGCCAGTGGCGTGAATTTACGAAAGAAGGCATATCATCATGTAGTGTCTTAGATAATGATCGTCAGGAATTGATGTTTTGGGAATCTAAGAAGAAAGTAATACACCCGTTAAGAGCTGCTTATAATCAGATGTTTCAGGTCATGAAAAGATCCTTTCAATTATCATCTGATAACCATTAAAGTTCACCAGATATGACCCGTGTCCTCAGTCACCACGTCTTCATAATGTAGTGCTCACGAAGCCCTGAGGGAGGCGACAGTGGTTTCAAAGTGAGCCGGCTCCTGCTGCAATCTGTGCTCCATATGTCATTAAGCCCATTAGGGAAACACTAGGTTAACATTACAGCTAGAGTAGCAGCCTTTGCTATGGGAGCAGCCGCGGGTCGACATAAAAGCGGCGTCTCACTTTGTCTCTCTTCCTCTCCTTTTCTGGCCGCCTGTATTAACAAGCCATTGTCTTTTTCTCACCACTACGCTCTCTGAACTGCATCCTCCATTTCCTCGCCTTGAGTCATTTCTCTTTCACTCAGCCCTTTTTCTGCTTCTCCCCGTTTCACCTTCACTGGCCGTACAGTGTGCCACTGGGGGCAGTAGAAGAAAAGATGATGGCTTTTTTGAAAGCATTTTGGCAGCATTGTCTTTCAGCATGGAGTAATGACGGCCCATGTTAATGTCCTAGAACATTTGGTAGTTCTCTTAGCTGTTCGAATGTGTATGATATTTCGAAGAGGAACATTATGAGTGTCTTAAGAAGAGAGATGCAGAATTCTTTAACTCAGATGACGGAACTCGTCTTTGTCTCACCGAAAAATGACCAATACAGTGTTCCCTCCAGGAAAGCAGGAAACCAAAACGGCATGTTCACCTAGAGGTCAGGTGGAGGTCAGCGTGGAGTGTCATGCCTCCACTCAACACCCCCTCCTTCTCCTCCTCCTCCTTCTCCATTCCTGTGACAAAGAGAGCCAGTTTGGTTGCCAGGGAAACAGGCTTTTTCCATGGCGATGTTGGAACACGTGGGAAGGGCAGGGCGGCTTTGTTTCGCCCTGTGATGAAGGATTCTCCCCATGCATGTTTAATCGCCAGACTTATGGTCCCAAACCCAACAGCCGAGCCCATCTACCACAGCCTGATTATGTTCAATGGAGCTTCTGACACCCTCATTTTGCCAGTTTTATCACGCTGTGCAGCTCCCTCCGCGGGCACCTTAGCTATTGTTGCACAGCGTTCCTGATGAGTACAGCTGAGACCACAGATAGTCAGACCAAACAAGGAAGGTACACATGTCTCTTTAGCAGTAACCGAAATACGCCTGACCAAATAAACACACTCACTTTACATACAAACGCTCCGAAACATACATAAGACCGGGCACACAATCCTTTTTGTCTTTTCTCGTATCTCGGCACCCACCCACCACTGTTTGGCTTAGCACAGTGGGGGGAAAAAAATGGCCGATCACCATGGCAACGGTGTGTGCCGTTCTGCTACAGCTGTGATGTATGTGGTGACACTTTTGACCCTCTAGTGAACTCTATAATGCAGGAGCTGTGCAGAGTCCGGATAGACCCTGACTGCTCTGCCTATCCTGCCACTATAGTGTACCATAAAGCTGTACTGTTAGCTTTAAATGACCGGGGTACTATGACAACAGATTCAAGACCCAATCAGACAAGATCATGGCTGCATACCATTGTCATAGAAACAAAATACGATCTCAACAAAGTCTTCAGCAACACCAGTCTGCTGTGACAACAGGAATACTTGGAATTACAGGGATTATGTGTTTTGCAATGAGTGTTATGAACTGCAGATGTTACAATACTTTGTTGACTTTGTAGATTAAAATGTAACCAGGCACCTTTGGTTACACAATGCATCAAATTACTAAACACTGGGCAACCCTGTTCACCTTTACCAGTCATTGTAAACATTTCAAAGTGTTTTCTTGAGTCCGATTTTCATCTTAACACTGCAGCAGTAGAATGGCGTCAGATACAGATTTGCCACATCCACTGTCTTCATATCAATCTGAAAGTCTGTTTTGGAGTATTCAAGGTTTGTTTGGCCCTCGTACGTTTGTTTCCAACTCCCCTCTCAGTTATGTATGTCCTTTATTGTCACACAACACAACACTTCTTCAGAACCTCTGTTGGCATGCCATTTCCACTGACATTTACAAATCATGCACACCACATACATAGAAAGCCCGGATGTGCATGTGAACACAAAGCGCCACAAATAGTCCTCTCCAGTGATGCATCTACGCATGTTATGGAACACACGCACTGCCCTGTTGTGTGATGAGACACAGAAAAGTCACGTATGCATGTGTGCCTCTCCCACCACCACCACCATCACACAAACACACGTGTCACTGCCACTGAAAAAACACAACACACAAAAACAAGGCGACACAATACAAAGCAATACTCATGCACACATGCTCCCTCAATCAGCACTTGTCTCCTCCTGTCTGGTTGGTTTTGCAGAAATGTAGCTGCTCTTTTGTGTTTCCACCACTAGGAGTGCTGCAGCTTTGCACAAAACCAGCGCTCCTCAAATCTGCCACAGCTGCTGCTGCCTCACACTGAGCCGCTGTGGAGCAGAAGAAGGGGAGCTGACACCCAGTAAATGCAGACGTGCAGACACCTTCTTAATCATTCAACATTGGCCTTTTTTTATTAGGAAACAATCGGTTCCACATGGCACCAGTCGTATAGAACATATATAATGTGGGACATACAGATAATGCAGACAAGTGGCTGTGCTAACACCAAAAATATGTTCACAAAGAAAAAGTGCTGCTCTTAAAATAAATCACATTTTCAGTTGCTTAGAAGATGACAGTCACAAAGGGAAAAGAAAGAGTTATGTATCCTCAGTTACAACAGAGAGCACTGCCTGAGCTTTATAATTTTTGTTGCAGTCACATAAAGTTTCTTATGTAAACTCTGCCTCATTCGTTGCCAAGAAAATGTTTTCTTTTGCTCCGGCAAGTGCAGCGGGAGGAATTTTCCACCTTTTCAACAAAAAAGTGAAACAAAACAAAAACAAAAGGGACATTCCATGTCCTGTTGCAGCTCCTCAGTCCTGTTTGTCCAGGTCACAGCCTGGGAGGGTCGTGACCCTCTAAGATACACTCAGACCTGCCATACCACTGAGAAGTCAACCTGCAGGTCTGGAGAGACAGAGAAAGACAGAGAGAGAGAGAGAGAGAGAGAGAGAGAGAGAGAGAGAGAAGAAAAGTTTTAAAAGACTTTAAATCGTCAGTGCAGCAGTACATGACGTGATTTATCAAGTTTATGCACTTACAGTAATGTTCACGTCTTTGAATTGTCTGAGTACATAGAAACATGTATTCTTTATTTATCCACATGTTAAAGATATGTCGTATTTGCACGTTATTATGTAGCGGATACATTAAAACTTTAAGTTTCAGGGTTAGGGGTTAGGGTTAGGGTTAGCCCTGTGGTTAATGTGTGGTCAGGTTTAGGCACAAAAAACATTTAGTTATGGATAGGAAAAGATCATGTTATGGCTCAAAATACCCAGTTTGGGGGATTTCCCGACTGGAAATGCAGCAATGTCTTATTAAGAAACAACCACTTTTCCTATCACTATCCTATCAGGAAAGTAAGTGGTATCTTGTTAAAAACAATTGCTTTTCATGACACTATCCCCACTGGAGGAACAGCAACATGTGGTTAAAAAAACACCCCAATTTAGGAGCTAAAAAGCCGCAGGAAATACAGCATTAAGTCCCTAAAAACGAGCCCTGTGTCACTCTGAAGTCGTCAAAATCCTGCGCTTAGGCAGTGACTTGCGGTGTCAGAAACCATGAAAAAAGGCGTCCTTTAACGTCAGCATGATACGCAGACGGTTGCCATTGTAGTCTAACGCTGCCCAGTGGCTGAAGGATGAAAGGATGAAAGTTAAGGTGGTGAAAGCCTGACTAGGGCAGGCGGGAGTGGTGGTGGATGGGTCCAACAAACACTGACTTTCACCCGAAAAAGCGGTGTTTGCGTCCTGTAAAATTTTAAAGCCAAACCTTGTGTTTTTTTCCTAAACCTAACCACGTGTCGGTTGCCTAAACCCAACCATGTGTTTGTTGTTGAAGGAAAAAAACATCAATGCATGGTGTTGTATGGATGTTGCGCATTTATTGTGAAAGAGACTGTATGTAAACGGTAAATTTCCTGTAAAAATAGAAGGGTTCTATTTTGAAAGAAGACAATGCATGTAACAGGCAGAACTTGACATGGCGATTTGCAGAAATGTACAACGCCAATACTTTCTTCTGGCAACTGTAGGCTGGATAATTAGTAACATTACATGTATAGAAAACACTAAGTATATCTGAATGCAATTACTTAATTCTCTGTTCAACATGCAACTTACAACTGCGTAACAGAATTCCTCAAATTCAGTCATGGCTTTTGGTTTGGTCCACCACCCCAAGATTTTCAGTGGCGCCATCTGGCCAACCCTATGAAAAATTTCTTGGGGCGCCAGCGTCCACAGGTTAAGCTAACAATGTACTCATTAAGGTAATTGCTTCAGCATTGCTAAAAAACAAGTCAGACAGTAGAAAAAACCCTCATTTTCTAAGAGAGAAAGCTCTTTACTTGTAGGTTTTACTTTTCCAAATCATTTATAAACCGACCTATTAGTTTAACTCTAACATACCTTACAGAAGTGATGTACACACAGTTTTAAAGGAAGATTAATACTGACATTAGGAATGAGCTCACTTTGAGTTTTACCCCCAAGTAAAGTGGTTTGGATAATCTCTCTAAACCTCTGGCTTGTTTACAGCACAATCTGAACGATCAAGTTTCTTGCCCTGTCAGATATTGACTGTGTTCCCAGATCACAGCGATACTTTGGTGAGTACAGTGTTATCATAACCAATAAGAAAATATTTTAAAAACTACAAAAATAAGATTGATGTTGTCTTAAAATGGAATTATCCTTTGTCACTCACTTTCTGCATGTGCTTACATCCATTACATACATGTTACATACATACACGGCCCTGCCAATCATGGCCATCACGTTTGGGGACAGTCCCCTCCAGCCATCCACCCCTCCCTGTCCCTGCCTGTGGTCCTGCCACTGATGTTGAGCGGGTGACCTTTTCTCTCAGCTAATCCACACCAAAAAGCCCTAATTACTGCTGCCGCTCCACCAACCTCCCCAGGCCCAATAATCAATACAGCCGATTGGCCGGCGGATCACCGCATCAGACACTTGTATGTATGTGTGTGTGTGTGTGTGTGTGTGTGTGTGTGTGTGTGTGTGTGTGTGTGTGGATCTTAGAGGGATGCAGTGATAGTGTTTTCATAGTGTGATACAGCAAAGTGACCAAAGATAAATAAAGACAGAACAAGAAAAAGAAACATTGCACAACCCACAGAAATGTAAACAGTATGACTACAAAGTAACCATCACACTAGCGTGCATACACACACTTGTACACACACATTCCTCCCTCCAACCTGAATGTTGTGACACCAGTTGACCTTATTGAGCTGCTGCTCTGTAAAGAGTCCCTGATTAGAATATCTTCCCTTTAACCTTTAGCAGAGTGACGCGCTTCTCGAAAGCAAAGAAATAAGCCATCGGTTTATGCAGAGACGTGAATGTATTCTGTCGTTATTTCATTACGGTGTGGCATTTCACTTTACGTCCTGATTGCATTGCTGCAAATGTCGCTTTTCAACAGTAACGCCTTTTAATGTTTTTTTTGGAACATGCAGGTGTGCGCTTCCGGAGATATAGTATATGATGAGCTGACAGCGTAGAATGTATGCTGCCCAGAGCATTTCGTACTTCTATCACAACATTTTCTCACCTGTACGTGTGTATATGTGATGCATCTGTGTGTGCAAAATGCCCCAAGGACATTTCAGGAACAACAAAAGGCCAGACACAATGTTATCAGAAAGAAAAAGGAAGTTTCATTTTAGATGCAGCTGCATGAACACAGACATACATATCTGTGAAAAGAAGGAAGCGATCTCTCTCTCCTTCTCTCCGCCTTGTCTTCCCCTTCTTTCTCCTTCTGTCACTCTTGTTGACAGTCTTTGATTGCATTAGACAAGTTAATGAAAAGCAACACAGAAGAAACGACTGGCAGCCCTTTCGTGCAGCCTGCACCTGCCAAAGTGTATGTCTGTGTGTGCATACCTGCCCGTGACTATGTCTGGCTGTCTCGTGTCCTCAGGCGTGCCAGTCAACACGATGATGAGACAGTAAGAGAGTGATGAGAAGCTCATCCATACCTTCAGGGTGAGGTCGGTTCTGTAGACGTGAAATGGTTATGAAATACTGTTCCCACACTAGACGCAGTAAGAAAGCTGGGGGGTAAAAATAATACTTAAACAAAAACATTGTGCTGTATATTGAGACATCATTATCATGAGCCCTAGTAAACAAAAAAAAAAGACAATATTATGTATTTTTAAAGAGACTCACTGAATTACATGATTGACCGCCCAGTGTACCATATTTTTGCTTACCAGTCCATTAAAAATGTTAAACTATCTGAGCCTTTGACTGGCTGCCGAGCTACATTACATGTCATTAGCTAACAGTCTTATTAAACAAATTGAAATCCCACAGACTGCCTCAAGGGGATCTTAGACACTATAATGCCAAGTAGATGATTTCAGTGTGTGTGCATTAATATCCTTATGAAATAGATCCTACATTCTGTATAAGGCCTAGTCCAGTATTCCTAAGAATTACACCCACTGAATGATTCTGCACCTCATGCTTTACATGACATTGAGTGCCAATGCAGGATATAGCATGCCGTTTATGTCGCAAGACAGAGGGTAACACCGGGCTTGGACTTAAAATCCTAACTGATTTTGAAATTCGGTTGCATCATGCACATAAGGAGAGACTTCACAGATGTTCTTCTTTCTAATCTCAAACATGCACGCACTACAAAATGTGAAAGAAATAGCGTATCGATATTCTTAGGATTATCGTACAAGAGGGAGCATAAATGCACCACCTCATGCGATCTCACGTAAACAAAATGGAGACTTGCTGCAATGTTAACAATGCTTCGCAATGAGAAAAACAACAGCAGAGGGCTTAACGAGTCTGGATGAGAAAAAGGTTGGGGAGATGTGGTTAATACGAGTTGTATATTCTTGGGCGAGAACTAGAGTTGAGATTTTAACTATAAGTTTTAATATCTGTCAACAGTAGTATGCTAGCTGATGTTAGCCTTAAGGGTTAAAATGTTTACTGTTGCTTGCAACACCGTCAGCTGCGTTGTTCTGATTTAATCGTAACCGTGATCATCCAGATTTTAGAAGTCAAGTGTGTAAGAATTAGGGGGATATTATATATAATATAATAGGTATTTTAATTAGTGTATAATTTTGTGAAAATAAGAATCGTTGTGTTTCTGTTACATTAGAATGTGCCGTTTACATCTACATAGTGAGCGGGTCCTCCTCCATGAGGTCCACCATGTTGCACCGCCATGTTTCTACAATAGCCCAGAGTGGACAAACCAAACACTGACTCCAAATAGGCCATTCCCATCTTCTCATTTTTGCATAGTTAGAAGCCCCTCAGCCACAAGCAGCATTGGAAAAACGATGTGTTTTTTTAAGTGAAGCTGCTTTATTCTGTGTTTTACTGGTTTTAATCACTTGGTCCATTTGTTTTTGAGAAAAAGAGACCTCTGCAGATAATTCAGCTCCCACTGAAAACCTCCTCAACAATTAACACTGAAGGAATTCTAATGAGAACTATCAGCTGGTTGCAATCTGACAATCCTTGGTGCTAGACGCCACTAAATCTCCCTAAATCTTACACACACGCACACACTCCTAAATATCTAACTTGTTTGTTGCACACGTTTTTGGATCAGAATGAGTTAGCAAAAATTGAGGGTGGGATTTCATATTGTAAGTAGGAAGATATATAGTGGATTTTTTTTTATTTAGGTTCCAGATAAGAAGGTTGAACTGACGAGAAATGATGTGTGACTTTAGCAAAAAGGCAATATGTGATAAAGACAACCATTCACCATCACAAATCAGAAAGGAATTGGCTACTAGTTTGTGGTTGATTTTGTGGTTCATCAAAAGTAAATCAATTTTGTAAGTGCAGAAAAAAACAATAGCTATCACACGTAGCTACCATTGCAGTAACTATTACCTACATTTTGTTCGTCCATCACCAGCACTTTGACCTGCAGTCAGCTGTGGTTAATCTATCAGCTCTGGCTAATGACCAGGTCAGAAGGAGTCAATAACTGACGAGTAGCCACTGTTATGACATTGTATGTCATATACTAAAAGTATATTGACACATAAACATAGTTTCTCTGACATGTTGCTGTAATTCTTGGTTATACAGTGTTCTGTAATTAGGAAATAGTCACTGATGATGAAATGGGCTGCTAAATCCCTCCCAACTTAATGGTAAGTATCAAGTCCACAATGCCACCCACCCACAATAATAGGTGTATTATATTGATTTAATGGGTGCACTGCAAGATGGAAATGACTACCCTATGTATTAAAGGTGCAATAAATAAAAGCACACCACAAAATGACCATCATACGTCTGTAGAGGTTAATGGAATCAATAACAGTGACTCAACAATTGTTCTCTGTGTACTTCTGTCTTTCAAAACTCATTGTCCAAACTTACATAACAAAGTTGCAATCAACTGATGTTGCAGGTCCCCAACTGCTGATTGAGGTCAGTTTAATACACAACTTACTTATTGACCCTTGAAAGGAAAACTCAGTGAGAAGGAAGAGAAGGTGGTTAGCTGATCCTGGAATTTGAAATAATAAAGAACCTAAGCAATAAAACAGACCATTATAACTGAGATCTAGTTTCGTATTCAGGGTCATATCCTTTGCCTCAAGTAGAGTCTTTGTCTTTGTGGTGTCCACATGAGCAGAATCTCCACAATGAAGTCAGTGAATTAAATGTTTTCTTAACCGACAGGCACAATAGCAACAACTAAAAAAATAAGACCCAGTATGTAAAAACTGGAAACTCAAATACTCCAAATGTTCCAGTAGGATTGACAGCACAGTGTGGGCTACATGTGCTCCTGCCAAAAACCTGTGTGCATATATCTGCGGCATGTGCACGTTTTTGTGTGAGTGTGAATGCAAAGCGTGTGAGCATATGATGGTGGACTGAAGACATGCAGCCCCACAGAGAGCTGCCCCAGTCAGCCCGGCCTGCTGAGTGAAACCCTGTGGTAATGTTTAGCTTAAGGGGTGAAAAAGAAGGTGAGTGGGGGGAAAGGAAGGAGGGAAGGATGAGAGGATGACAGGGTTGGGGGTTCTGTGGGTAGACACAGAGCGAAGAGAGCGAAGAGGGTAGCGGTTGAAGGAAGGGAGGGATGGGTCACGGAGGAGTGACGGGGAGAGGGAGGGAAGGAAGGATGAAAGGTCCAACCGGGACGGAGCGCAGGAGAGGTCTCGTCAGTCAGTCGTCTCTCCCTGACACCTGAACCTCCGCTGACCGGGTCGTGACTGCCTCTCTGGCACAGGAGATATCACTAGGGGGGCTGACCTTTGACCTCTAACCTCCTCATCGCCACCACAGCCCTTGCCCCGCCTTCTCAACCACCCCCTTACTCGCTTCCCCGCCTTAATTTCTTTTCAGCTTTCTCCTCCGCCCCTTCGCCAGCATTTTGGTTACCCAGAGCTCTGAGAACGGTGTTCGGCTGTTTCGTTATGAGCTCTAAGTTAACACAAAGACTTTGTTTCTAATGACAAGGTTAGATTCTGATCTTTAAAAAAAATTACAAAAAAAAACTTTCCAGTAAAATATTTAATTAAAACATCTTTCAGATATTTATGTTTGAAAATGCTGCACTTAAATAACACAATTTTACACGAGGGAAGCTTATGGCAGACAGGTATTAGCAGTGTATGAAAAAAGGCAGCCCCACAATCATGTCAATTAGGCCACTGCATTAATGCAGCATCCCAATTCAGAGAGCTGAATGCACCGTTCTACCGTCTAACTAGCAATCATTGCAATGGAGGATAAAATATTTGCCAGTGGAATAATAATAATAATAATAAATCATTATTATAAACCCTATTATTTTTATTATTATTTTATTTTTATACCCTAGTATTTTTGTGTGTGACAAGCCTTAAACTCACACATTTAGTATTTAAAGTGGCTTTCCTGGATCACATTTTATCATCTTATTGGCGTCTAATAGAACATAATGATGTTACTGGCCTCAGCGCCCCTTATAGCTACCTGATAGAGTTTTTGACGACAGAATAGGTTGATTTCCACTGACTTCCAAAATGACTTATATGACCAGGCCCCAAAAAAACATGCCTTAAGCACGTCCTTAATGCCATTAAACAGTTGCGGATCTGCTCTAAAATTACCTGGTTAGATTTACGCAACAAAACATCAAATGGTCTGGCATTAAATAAGTACTTTTGTCACTAGTGTATTGTCATGTATATCACGTGACATGTGTAACATACGTCATAGCATGCTACACATGTTAGCATACAAGGCTACATTGTAATTTAAAGAAGTCAACCTTGACTTCAGGACGCAACCACTAGTCTTCTGGTTTGTTTGACCCATCCACCCCAGACGGACTTCTTTGAAATTTGTACAACATTTTGCAGGCTTTGTCACTATTTATGCAGCGTCACTTCCCCCTTCTGCTCCTATGATAATTACTACAGCCACTAGTGGATGCAGCCTTACAATTATGGTCAGTATGGGTTTTAATAAGCTGCTTCACAGTCAACCTATGTGGTTGTTTTTTAGGTGAAAGTGGGCTCGCTATGGAGTAATGTTTTCACAAGTAGGCACATAATACTGTTGTGGTTTTTGAGCCTGGTCTCTCTCCCAAGTCATCAAAATCCAACGCTTGGGCAGTGACTTTCTGCATCAGAAACCAATGAAAAAAATGTGTCCTTTAACGCCGGCATGATATGCAGCTGCTTGCCATTATAGTTCAGTGGCACCCAACGGCGTCAAGGGGATACGCGGTGGGACACGGACGAAAGTTAAGGCAGTGAAAGTCCAAGTGCGGTGGGCGGGAGAGCTGCTGGATGGGTCCAACAAACACAAACACGTCTCGTAAGACTCTAAAGCCAAACCATGTTCTTTTTTCCTAAACCTAACCATTAATTACCATTAACATTAACCATAAATTACTAAAAATATATAATGTAAAGACACATTTTGACACCTTAAACACACAAACAATAAATTACACTGTCTTTTTCTTTTGTGCAGTGAGCTACTGGGACTTTACATGCTCTGAAAGACAGCCTTTTCAGATGGTGGGCATACACGGTAAGGACAACACACACACACACACACGCAGTCACACCAACATGCACACACATATATCCCTGGAGAGTCTGGCCTAATCCTGGGTTTACATTGTTAGGACAACATGGATAATCCTGCTAACAGGGTGTTTATCTAGAAGCTGCAACCACTGAATCCCGAACACACACAGTATTGACCCAGAGAGAAAAATAGCAAGAGGGTGAGAAAGCAAAGAACGAGAGAGTGAGCGGGAGAGTCAGGCAGGACAACGAAACAAGGTGAATAAAGAAAAGAGAAAAGCCAGCGGGAAATAAGAGGAAATGATAACAAAAGGTTGCACTGGAGGAAGCACACTGACACAGAGATGCAGGAAAGGGGGTTGGAAGAAGGAAGAAGGTCTGTGCTGTCAGGTATGCAGATGAGAGTGTGGTGGCATCAATGCAGGAGTGGACACAGTCAGTCCCTCAGGACCACACACACCAGCCATAACACACACACACCAAATAGCACACCAAAGAGCATATAAGCCTATATTAGACATAGAAAACACGGACGCATGAAAGGAACACACGTCAATACAATAAACTAATCAGAGTCGAGATAGGGACTTACTGTGGTCAAACACATGAACTTGAAGGCAACTTGATGAGCACGTTTGAAGTAACTCAACTACTCTAAAGTGATAATCTACAAGATTTTTATTTGTTCTTATTAATTTTTATTTAAACAGCATTGTCTTTCAAGCTAAGTGTCAATAAATGTGTTGTTTTTCCACTGTGACAGATGTGTGGCCTGCCCAGGTGTACCAGTGTACTCTGCCTTTCGTCATGACAAGATAAGAAGATAGGAAATGAACTGACAGATGGACAGACCTTCCTGGAGTTCCCCTTTAAATCAAATGATGTGTCCAGTCCTTTCATTTGGATCTCTCCATGAACTTTGACTTTATGCTGATGACACATTTCTTTTTTGTTTGGCTGAGGATCCTATTATTCACTCTCACTACTGAATTTATCTTACGACACAAACTGCTGATGCAAATGCAAAACACATTGCATCCAGTCATGGATGGATTACTAAGCAGGCAGAGGCCCAGGGGCCCAAAGTGCCAGGGCCCCCCTTGCCTTCACCTGCAAAATGTAGCAATCAAAAAGACCAAGAGACAAAAAAATTACATAAAGGGGCACAATGACATGTTTGGTCCTATGTAAGAGAGTTGGAGGCTCCTTTTGTATATCTGTCTCCAGGTGCCTATTGTTTCATAATCCGCCCATGCTTCTGGTGGACTAGAGAATATGTCCTGAAGACAGGTTTCATGAACTGGGCATGGGTTGCATCAGTGATGTGTAGGGTCAGAGGTAGCATTAAACAAATTATTTACATAAAAGTTTGGTTGATTAGTACTCTAGCACGAGCCTCTTCTGATGCAAGAACCCCATCTCACTCCATTGTCCCCTTGTGGCTCTGCAAGACTGCTGGAAGACTATATACTGCCTTGAACTGCAGTCTGTTGTTCCCCATATTCATTAGAGACACATCAGTGGATTCGGGAACTTGTATTGCACAAATGAATATACAGCTTTATTTGGCAGAATAGTTTAGCTCCTGAGGGTGCTCCCTAATTAATACAATCAACAGGGGTTTCTGCAGAGAGCACAATAAATACTGCCAATGCCACACACACAAAAAACCCACACAGACACATGTCATTGCAGCATGGGATACACAAAAATGATCAAGGCAACAGATGCTATTGTCAACACCTTTAACGCCTTAAAAACGACGACTGCACATTATAGTCTTGTATTCAGCAAACTATGGGAATCGTTGCTCCTTTCACAAAGTAAATGAAAGAATGTAAACACAATTACTGTGGCTACAATAATTTAAGGCACAATGCTGCTTGTTCATGTAAAATACAATCATCTAGTGTTGTGGTGGTGCTATCAACAAGAGAAATCTGAAGCTTTACTATAAATCAGAACGTAGGCTATGCTGTAGGGAACTTTGGTGGTAAACCTGTTAACACCTTGCCTCAACCAGAAAATTGGCGGAATAGTTTGATGACAATAGACATATATGTGTAAGTTTTTCCAACTAGCTACTGTTTGCGGCAATGCTATGTCTGCTGACTTTCATTTCCTCTGGTGTAACGTTAAGATAGCTGTCTCATCAGCTTGCTGCCTGCCTGCGAGAATGAAGGATGTGAATACTGGGTATTGCAGAAAGAGTTGAAAAGAGTTTAAACTAAACCATAAGTAGAAAATTGGCATTTAATGGGAGTGGGCTACTTTAAAATGTTTGCCTTAGTACAATTAACATTCAGCAACTAATGAGAATGAAACAGCTTTTCAGTAATATGCATAAATGAAACCCAGTGAGTTCTTGACATCAAACCACTACTGCACTTCGACAAAAGACACAATGCACTACGCATTCATGCATATACACAAACCTCTATACTTTTCCCCACAGGGGCTTGAACTTCAGTGGCTAACTGCCATTCCAGTATCTAATGCTGCCTGTCGGAATATTGCGCTGGCTGGCGTTAACTTCCTGTTGGGGGAGGTAAGGCGGGCAGGGGATATCGGCAGAACAGCGGCAAGCTTTAGCATGCATGTCAGGGCCGGGGGACGCTCCCTGAGCCAAATGCCAGTCTATAGATCGCAGAGGGGACTAAAGATCACATCATCGTCCACCCGGACACGGGTGACACCGGACAGCGGACGTGAAAGAGAGGGAGGACCGAATGATCCCTGCCAGGACGAGCCACTATAGACAGCTGCTGTCATTACAGGGCAAACATGCACCCGTACGAGTGCACAAACGCACACACACACACACGGGGTAACACACACACGTACACGAGCCGTGACGACGACGTTATAGACAAGCGCTGTCATTAGAAGAGTCTCTGTGGAGCTCAAATGATAACGAGCGAGGGGGAGTGAGAGGAGGGGGTTGTTGACGAGGGTGACTGTCCAACTGTCTGCAGGTGAGCATGTGGTGTTGGAGAGGTCAGCTCACTTTACCACACACACACACACACACACACACACACACACACACAAAGGAGGCTACCTTTAAACAATGGACACAAAGTACACAGTCTCATGTTTACACTGTACTGGTTTTTATTAAGCTTAGCCTGGGTTAATTAAATTTAAGGTAAGGCAGTTCCACCCGAAAACTGGAATATGTATTAATAAAACTTTCCAAAGCTAGTTAAATTATAACATCATGTCATCACTTCATTAATGTTAATTGTTTAATTTCAAAATTAAAATTATAAAATGACACTAATTCTTAATTCTTCCTGTTCAAAAGAAGAAATTAAAATGGCATATTTTTTTAATGAACTGCCTTAAAATTTTTTGAAATGATTTAAAGCTATAAAGCATTCCAACACAGAGCTTCTAGTTTGCTGCCTGTTCTGCCTGTGCGGCTCACACAAAGTTACCAGGTGAAGGTGGGTGTGGGAAAGTAAACTTAGCTTTGATCAGTTTCGTTGCTGCTTGACACAGACAAAGCAAAAAGTAATAACCAGCCTTAGACCCTGTGATGACAGTTCATATAGGCTGTCTACATAACAGTGACATCAACATTTTGTCGTCAGGCTAACACTTGTTAATAACATATAAAATGTGCCTTCCTCTGTCACATATGACAGATGATTTAACAAAGACATAGAACAATTATATTCACAACAAGTAACTGCAGTGATACTGTAGCGACCAGCATGTCTCTCCATCAGAGTGCTGGGCAGTCATGGTTATGCTACATAACATGGTTTCTAGCTAAGTTAACCAAGCAGCTGGAGGAGGAAGAAGAGGAGAGGGATGGTAGAAAATCTGCAGATGTAAGTGAGTCAGTCAGTGCGTTTACATGCAAAATCGAATTTCTGACCAAATACGTCTGACTCCGCCTCCATAGGTAGCACAGTGTCCTTTTTAATATAGTGCATATTGAACTAGTTCAGGTTGACCTGAAGAGGAAGCTAACGACGAACAAAGATGGCGGAGCATTAATGTAGTTTCCTCATTCCTCCAGAAGTCTGTCTTCTGCTTCTTGGTCTCCATGGTGTTTGTTTGTTTGTTTGTTTGCTTGTTTGTTTGTTTTTCCAGGAGTTACTGAACTGCTGCTACGTCATCTTCTTCTTCTAGGTGAAAGCCCGCAAAAGAAAAAGGGATGCGTGCACAGAACGCCGAGTCCGACTCCAGTAAGACTAAGTGGATACATGCAGCAATAGTTCGATTTTCAGTGGAATTATCGAGGTGTGTTTGTCGAGCTACGGGTAGTCCAATATCAGTTGGACTAAGCTGTTTACATGCATTTAAAAGTCTGGTTTCAGTCGAACTAAGCCAATAATTCGATTTTCTTAAGCTGCATGTAAATGTACTAAATGTGTTGGTTACATGATAGTTTGTTAGTAAGAGGATTACAGCTAGGGCTGTAACAGTTCACTGTCACGGTCTGGTGATCATGGTCCAGTGCATGCAACTACATGCAGAATGAATAGCACATAGACTGATGCACACAATCTGGAACCAAAGTTCACAAGCACGAGCTCCACTGGAAAACTTTTAGCTGTATGCTGTTAGCAACAGAGGCTAAAGTTAGCACAACAAGCTGATTGGCATGTCTACAACAGCAATGAAGAGGGAGTTGTGTATGAGATGAGAAAGGTTTGTCTGCATTATAGGGTATGTGAATGAAAACACATCCAAAATGGTCACACATATTTGATGGCATCTCCCAGATGTCCCAATCACAGGGACAACAAATGTCTGGGTGCGTTGAATGTACAAATATAGCTACAGCATAGCTAATTGAAACACTCCTTAAGTGTAAGTTTTATTTTTTGTTAATCTATGTATTGTGGAATGCCTCTCAGTTTTATAGCCGGTTGTGATCTCTTGCCTTTTGGGAAAGTGTTTGTTTAGAGTTCGTACGGTGTAATATAGGCCTACAAGTGTTGTAAATGGTTCACCAAAGTCGCCAGTGGGGGCAATATTACCTCAGACCCCAGAAAGAGTATTTGTCTGTCTTTAACTCTTGCACTTTTGTCTGTTAAAAACATATAAAAAGAATGTATCCTTATAAATACATCACCAAACCAGAAGTCTATGGTTTGAACCGAACTGTGACTTTTAAGAGCCACTACAGCTCTAACTGATTACCACAAGTTAATAAGAGCTTCTTGGAAAAGTAATATGATTTTTGATGGATACCGTTTTAATTTAAAGTTCATTGTCTATGTTGCATCACCACTTTAATTCAATGTGCACATGTCACAGAGAGAACTCAAAGTACTGCAACTTAAGAACACAAGCAAAAACCTACAACACAAGCAACTAAAGAAAACATCCTCACCACTTTGACAACATATACTTTGCATTTAGGAGGATATGCAGCAAATAAATAAAGCATCAGCAAACTGAGAAACACATCCACCAATTTGACAAGGTGCACAGTATGGCAAAACATGGAATCAGTACAAGTTGAACAAAATAGAAATGAGTTACAGCATAAAAAAAGTTTGTGGGAGACACTTTGCTTGAGTTTTGAGTTTGACCATTTGTAGCTATTAAATTGAATTAACAAAAACAGAAGATTACAATGTATCATGTAGTCTGGTGACCACTTCCAAAATATCTGATCATTTGTTAGAGCATGTTTATTTACCTTGCATGTGTAAGAAGCTGCACAAAATTATAAATTTAAGATGTTTTGGAGAAATGAGGCTGTGGTCACCTCTGAGGAGAACAGAGCAGAAACAAGACTGGAATGCAAAAACAAAACGAGAAGCTAGGAAAACTTCCACTTTCACAACACTGTGGTTTACACAGGATGATGTTTTCTGATGGCCACTGCTGCTCTGTCAGCGTCTCGGCTCCCAACAGCGTGATAACAAGCTTTTATCTGGTGTGTTTACACAACCATAAACATACAGTATCTCGCTGATTTCACTCTGAATCAATTTGTCTTGCTAAGCTTACTGTTACGAGTGTTGTGAGATTCAAATCTAGACTGCTCTTTGCCTAAAGGGGACAGGCAGCCTATCAGTGCATAGTTTCACTCTGCCTCTCAGACTCTCACAGTGTGATGCGCCTCAGGGCGTATACAAACGAGAGGCTTAGAGTTACACTAAGCTTTACATCTGTCACTGAAACATCTCTGTCATTCTTTACAATAACAAGCTGCTGTATTAACACAGCCTGTTTTAACATCCATGCTGGCTTTACAGCTGTGTGTGTGTGAGTGTGTGTGTGTAATTTCTGGCATCAAAAAGCTCATGAAATGCACTGAAGCAGCCAAGTATTTGAGATCAGTAAATTTTGCTTTGCTTCTGACGAGAGTTACTAAACAAATGGCTCAAAACTCTTAAAATATGTTAATTTCAATTACTTCAAAATGCTCCAACACATCAGTCAAACAGCCGGACGGAGGGGAAATCTTGACAAGCACAACAACCGCGTCAGATTTTGCCGAAAATGATCTAAACGTCTTGTTGTGACCTGGTCTGCTATCTTGTCAGCAACCATCAAAGAGGTCGAGCGCTCCATTTTGTGTCAGTTAACGCACAAATTGCTCCCTAATCCCTCCCAGATTGTGTTTCCAGTGGTCTTCTGTCACAGCGCACGTGAGCACCATTGCTCTTCTTATGAAGCGGACTGACAGGTGGTTCACAGGTAAAACAGTGTCAGGTGAGCTCAAACAATCCTGACAATCGCTGCAGTGTCGCCCTGAGCACAGTCAAACACCCACACACTCTCCAAATTCTCCCTGACATGGAGACGTTTAATCTGAGGTGCTGAAACCTCTCCTCTGCCCTGAAGCTGTGTGTGTTTGTGTGTGTGAAAGTTGGTTCAGTGTTTCTTTCTGTGATATGTTAGCAATTATCTCCTTGAGGCTGTTTCTAACACGTGCTACTTCACTTGTCTAGTTATTCATGAGACCAAAGGCTCAGGTCTGTGATATCAAAGGCTTGGCTCAGGCTGTGTACGCTTATTGACAAGCACTCAGGAAAGGCTGTCGGGCGTGTTGCTGGCTGTGCAGTTTAGGGTGTGGGATTATGTTTTAGCTTTGTATCTCGATCTTACATCTTGGCCTCAATGAGAAAGTGACAACAGGCATAACAAAAGGTACAACTGTGAAAAATCACAGTACAGACAGTACAAAGCCGCTCGTTTATTCTCGTCTTAGTTTGACAAAGAAAAGAAACGTTTTTGGAAGTTATTTTTTAGATAGTCACGATTATTTCAGGCACACTGCATACTAAAGACAGACATGTATATATCATCTGACTCCCTGTGAAAATTATATAGCCACGTTATTCAATTGGCAAGTGAATTTTAAGTGAGTTTTTTAAATGTCACCAGTTTGGAGCGAATAAACGAGGCTCCACAAAGTGTTGTTTTGTCAGAAATTGGCAGAATAGGCTATGGATTTGGCTGTGATCCACTTTTAACAAGATTAGAAAAATGTCTTTGCCATCTCACCTTTCTACGAGTGAAAAACTGGGAGAGGTCATCAGGAATTTGTTTCTGTTCAGCAAGTTTGAATTTTCCTTTTACGTCAGTTAGTACTGGCCATGTTTCATGCTATTTGGAGACAAAGAAAAATTGGTGCAATGATAATAATGCATGGAAATATGCTGACAGTGTCATGTGAATTAAGTGTTCGCTCCATCAAAACAAATTCCGAAAGGGCATGTCAAGATCGCATTTATGGCTTCAACTCTTTTTGGCAAAGTCAAAACCACCTCAAGTGAGTGTAAAAACTTTTTTGTACAATTGAGGAAGTTTTATCTGCCAAAGAAGGCTTAAAAAAGGACATTATTATTCTTCTTCTCAAAAACAGAATTTGTGACTTCACAATCTGTTTTCTGGGTTTACATGCACTGCGACAAACAGGCCACCTGGGTAGCTAACATCACATATACTGTAGATCAGTGTTGGACGGCGTTACACTACTGTAATGACCTTTTGGAGTAAGAAGAAGTGTAGGAGACTCAATTTGAAATTACATTACAGCTACCAATCCCAGGAACACTCGGTAGCTTTGACAGTATGGGGGTGGACTTGTTTGCTGTGCATTTAGAGGACATGACTTCGAGCTGTGTTAGCTTAGCGAAGAATGCAGCACAATGTGCTTCCATACAGCTTGATGAGCAACTCCAGACAACATTTCGGCTACTCACTATAAACAGACAGGCTTATCTGCATATGGAAAAGTGAAATAGTTGTCAGACAATAGCAGATGGGTTCCGGGACTGAATGTCAGCTAATGCGCCCACCTGTTTACTTGCATGCAACCAAAAGCTCACACTAATGATTGGTCAATACAGATTACAAACGGAAACCAGAAGGCTTATGATACCAAAATCGTGTCCAGTTGCCTACAGATTCTGCATACACATGCAGATATCTGTTATTAGAAATTATCTTCAATTAGTTGTATTTAATTTTGTGATGTCACCTTTGCTTCTAGCCAGCCAACAATACCTTTACTTACATTTAGTTGAGAACAAGACTTGTCTGGATTGCTGCACGTGGTAAGTCAGTGGGGCTCAGCTAACATTAGCTGTTGATGGTCAGTAAATACCCTCTTAGCCTGTTCGCTTGTTTCCACATTGTTCTGCAGATATTGGGAGTTGGTTCATAGAGATATGTAAGAAGGTGGTTCTAACGTAACAGTCAGGTACCAACAAGACAATGTGATTAAAAGAGCGCCACTCAAACCTGAAATATAGGAAAACAACAGATGTGTAATAATGGAGAGCACACTGGACAATGGAAATAGAGAGTTTTGACTATGTAATATTACACCTATGTGCTCCTGGAATAGTTCTGGTAACCTGTGTGTATACACAAACATAATAAAGCCACCACAGATGACATCATTTATTTGCTGAATCCATTTCCATTGCACTTTGTTTTGCAAATTTTCAACCTCCCCCAGGCTTAAAACGTTGTGGCATTCCCACTCAGGCTTTTTTTATGTGCACATTGAAAATATGCAGAAAAAGAGGTGAATGGAAACACTCCTAATATCTTGCTTGCTATCTCTACACTTGTTAAATACAGATGTGACGTGTGTGTGTGTGTCAAGGATTTTGAGTTGTTTAAACGCACCGTAAGAATGATTAATATGAATGTTTTAAACCATATGTCACCAATTACAGTGCAGACGACCTTTCTTTTAATCATAATAGAACTCTATTCGGGCGCCAAAGAGAAAATATTAAGTGCTTCAAGCCTAAAATGAAATTCTTTTTGCTGTTTAAGACATCAAATCCTCTGTATCTGTAGATAAATTGCCCTCACATTGTTGTGGTGGTGACATCTGCTCCCCATATCAAGGAGCGAGAACCCCGTATTTGTGATGAATTGTAGAATGTGGGAATGTATTTGCAGATGGTGTTTTAAGGGTACGATTCGTAGAAAATATTTTCATTTCAAGTTTGATTGTGCATATGTACGGATGGAAAACTGACCTGGAATTGTTTACGTTTTTGTGATGAAAATAGGGAATACTCAAAAATCTTTGAGGTCACAAATATTATTCATGTTCCTCGGTGCTTATCTCTATCTTAAGTGTGAGCGTGTATGTGTGTGTGTGTGTGTGTGCATACATGAGAAAGAAAGAGAGACATGGGATGAACAGCCTGTCTGTCAGGTGTTGATACTCACATTAGTCACGTAAAAAACAAAGGATTCTGGGAAGCGACGTTCGCCAACACAAAGAGCATCCAGACTCCACTCAGCGTCACCCGATCTCTTCTGTGTGTGTGTGTGTTTGTGTGTGTGGTGGGGGGGCTTTCTTTAGAGGGTGAGGGCGCCTCATTGGCTGCCATGCTGGGGTCAAGCTGAGGTCAGGACATGTGTGATGGATGGACCTCTGTCTCTAGACCACTGCCCTTCTCCCAGTCCCTCTCTCCTCTTCTGGGCCTCAGACCTGCTAAAGCGTCCTGGCTGTGCTCTCCCCTGTTCACTTTGAGTCACTCCATTTGGCCACGCAGGACCGCTTCAACAGACAAAAGGGGGCTTAAAGAAAACTGCTGTGAGGTGAGTTCTGCTGTAGACGTACAGCGCTACAGTCAGCCTCTAACCTACCACCTCATCTCCGCCTTTCCTCACGCTAAACACCTCGACACAGTTTATTGCTTCAGTCACTGTTTCATCACGTTACATGCTGACCACATGATGTCATCTCACCTCTCTTTCCCCGTCTTCTCTTCCTCCATCATACTGTCAATCCCTCTATCGGCTCCGTCCTTTTATCGGCACATGGGGACGCACATCTGTCGATGGAGGAATTCATTTTAGCTGCCAATCACAACAGGGGAGTGGTCAATGAGCGCAGATGTGCCAATACCTCGACTGCCCTGATGAGTGACTTCTGTCTGTCTGCCTCTCTGTCTCTCTGGGCTTCGAGCACTTTCTGCCTGCTGTTGTGTGATCACAAGCAATTGTCTGTCTCACTCTCCTGTTTTGGTTTTTACCGTGCCCAACTCTGTGTGTGTGTTGAGGGCAGAGTACCATAGCTGACCATAAACAAACCACAACTAAGATCTATGTGTAAAAGCACAGTCTGACTCTGATCAGAGGCCTCGAGGACACACCAGCTATATTTTTGTTCATGTCCCTGCACCTTTCATTTGCATAATGCCCTGGAACACCTAGGATTTCTCCATTACAAAGGAGAAATGAGGCTGAACCTCAAAAGCTTTCGTCAATAAGGTTTGATGGCAAAGCCAAATGGATATTTACCATAGGTGGTACAATGACAACATCCACTGAATTTCCTCCCTGTCTGTAAGAGCCTTGTCATTTGCTTCTAAATGCTTTGCTTTTTCCTCTATCTTTGTGATTCTCTCTGAACTTTATGGTGACTTTTTTCTGTCTTTTACAGCCACACACACACACACACACACACACACACACACACACACACACACACACACACACACACACACAAATAAACCTCTAAAAAAATGAGAAAAGAAAATCAAGCAGGTGAGACCTCAGAGGCATCCCTCTGGCCCTCCATCTGTGAAGGCTTTTGTAATGTGTTTCCTCTCTATTTCTGTCTTTGTGTCCTTGTGTGTGTGTGTGTGTGTGTGCCTGTGCATGCATGTGCAAACTCGTCCCTGACCTTCACATCCCGAAGCACCTGTATTTGCACTTGTTTACGAACAACCTCAGAACAAAATGTCTTTTACATGTGACTGCAGTGAAAGTGTGTCTCTGAGAGTAGCCTATACCTGTACAGTCAGGTGGAGGCCCGCAAGTCTCTTTGTCAGCTCTGCTTCCCTTTGGTGCCTCACAAATCATCTCTCTCTGTCCTCCGATACTGTTGGAGACAAAGCGTCACATTGTCACAAGCTTCTTGTTCTTTAACTGCTTGAATTCAGCTGTAAGGAACACACATAATGTGAAATAAAATCTTTTTCTTTCGGCTACAGACAGGAAACTTTTTGAAACCTTTTGTTCACAGCATAGATTCAGGTTCTGAGATCTGAGATTTGAAGAGGTGAAATGGTTCCTGAAATCCTCCATGATATAGACAACTGTGATATTATCTTTAGTATGAGAAACTCAGTGAAATTATTATTACATAAAGAATAAATAAATGTGAATAAATAATATAACTGTGTGTGGAAATCTGAGATAAACATCATTTTAAATGTTAAAGAATTGTATTTATTGTAATTCCTGCAAAATGGAGAAAAAAAATCTAAGGCACAAACATCTAATTCAGGTTGCATTTGTTCAAATATATGTAAGAATATTTTAGTAACTGTGAACAAATCTTTTTTAATTTTTATTATGATTAATATTATTATTTTTTGCTTTTTCTCCAAAACACACTTTTCATATTTACAAGAGAAAATTTTAAACAAAAGAAGACGAAAAAAGTATCTAAATTGGCTTTGTGACGGCCTTTTTTTCTTTATATGCAATCCAAAGTTATATTTTTGCTGTGCATGTATTCATGTTTGAGATCAAATATTCATTTAAAAAATATATTTTAATAAGCCAATGTTTTTTTAAGTATTCTGCATACATCATAGGTAGGTATTTTAAATAAATCTGAATACTTTTGTTTTGTTTCTCAACATATTCAGTGAATTATTCAAATTAAAATGCAAGTGAATGTATTTGGAATATAAATTCACTGTTTTCCTTCATGTCAAATGAACAGCTTTAAGTTTCTTTCCGTTGCTGTGGTCATTATAAGGGCTTACTTATTCGACCAAAGTCAAAAAGTTATATTTTAATATACTGTATCTCAATCATTTGCATGGCAGAAATGTCTGGCACAAGGTTGATAATATTTTAGGCCACACCAAGGACGCGCAAATGGATTCTCCCTGTAATTCCAGCGTCACCTCCTTAAGTCAAAAGCTTTAAACATCTATTCCTCCTTCACATAGCCTTAATGGTTTTCGTCAAACATCTGTCATCGTCCGTGTGTTTATCCGAGGGCCCTAATGGGAACCATCAGCCGCGCGGGGCCAGATTCTGGCGGTCGGACCAGTAAAAACGTCTTGATAGATCTTCTTTTCTGAGGTCATTTTCAGCATTTAGCGCCGAGTCAGAGGGTGTTTTGGTCAAACAGGCCGTCGGAGTTGGACTGTGACTGCGTTGTTGAAGTGCTTGTTTGCCCAGTGTGGTCTGTAAACTGTTGTTTAGGTGTGGGTGGTGCTGTGACAACAAACTGAAACTGTGACCGAGGATTGACCCCGAGGTTTCTTTTGAGGATCAGCTGCGTTTCTAATCCACTCTGTGTGGCTGCTGCATAGCGCACTGGAGCCTGCAGGGAGAACAGCGGAGCTTAAACATCCCAAATTTGGGCTCCGGGAGCACCCAAGGGACCTTTAGGAGGTTTGTGGGGCTCTCTAAAAACACAAGCTTTAATTTTTACTGGTATTTATCTTATCTAATATTGCACACAAATTCGCCAATAACGATTTTAATAATGTAAGAAAACAACTTTCTTCATCGTGTCACTCTACTACAACTTCTTTTTTGTAGAATTTAAAATTGATTTAACGTGTAACATTTTATCAGGTCTGGAATCACACAGACACACGAAAAAAAATGACATTAGAAATTAGAAAATGTGGCCAAATGAGCAGCTCTGTGCCAAAATGTTTTCAGTCCCTTTTACACAGAGGGGAATTAATAATTGCAGGAAAACTAGAAGGACACCAGATGTTTAGATTTAGGTTCATATCTGTATCTATATATATGCAGATTAGGCGGAAACATAATTTTCCAAAGCCACCTCTATAAAATCTCTCTGTCTCAAATATTCCGATCATTTTTGATGAAAACTAATTTTTAAAATCCTTTGTAGGAGTTCTGGCCGACATACGTCCTAAAAAGTTGATACAATTTTAACAATTATTTTAACAATAATAGCAGCATTTTAAAATGTGTGTGTTCAAAATGATGTGGGACTGTAACGTTTCAAAACAATTAAATCGTTTAGATGAAGTCTTGTAAATGTAATCTATGTGACTCGGCCTATCAGTTTAAACTTTCTCAGTGACCCAGTATAATAATTTCAATGTGTTAAATAGTTTAACAAAACGTCAGAAATACTAATTTCTTGTTAAATGTAAAAATAAATATTTACAATCTCCTATCAAAATAGTGAAAATGTAGAAATACATATTGCATTAACATTGGTTAAAATTACTGCCAACTTCTTTTTTTAAATCAAGATTGTAGTTTAAAAAAATAGTTTGTCATACAGAGCACATAAACATCCTTTTGACTTTTTTCGGGAAATAAAAAACGATAATGTTTCACCTCACTCTCATCCAGACTGACCTGACAAACACAAAGAGGCCTCTTGAGCAACAAGTCTGTGTACTTCACTATTTATACCGAAACACCTCCTCCAAAAACAAAATGAGGGTGTCTGAAGTTACCAAACTAACCTTGTCACAGGTTTCATACAGAGCATCCACTGCCCTGGGTATCAAAAACATCTCTACCAACGTATTCATAAAATCGAAAAACTTAGGTGAGCATAAATAAAACAGAGGGTGACTACGTAACTTACTATGTTTGCTGAATTAGACTGAGCAGCCTGTGCTGCAGCTCCAGCAGGTCTCCACAGCTCCAATAGTGCAGCTCCTGCAGGTGGATCCAAGGTAAAGGTGAACGTCGCTCATTAATCATGGCTCTTTCGGCGTTTTTGCCCTTTTATGGTATGATGGACTCGCAGCCTGCACACCAGGAATTAAAACAGCAAAGGAATCAGGGAACACCTTTTTTTTGTTTTGTTTGGGAGCTAGACAGAGGAAAGGCCTGTGGGGTTCTTTGAAAATGCAAGTAAAATAAAACCAAATGTTCCTCTTTAGAGTCCAATTTAGACACATTTTATCGACAAACATTAATAAATATTGTTTCACTTTTAATGTAAATTAGATTAACAAAAAAAACCCAATGTGAAATGGATTATTGTTTAACAAACCAGGCGTAAATGTAACGGAACCTGAAATAATTGCTCTCAAACTTGTGTAGTTGACTGCGTGACATGCTGTGCTGCAAGTTTTCACTGCTCATCCTGTCATCAGGTGGGGATGATGACACCTCCTTGTGACTTGGGGGAACTGAGGAGTTAACGCTGACAGGGCCAGTGGGGCACCCATCCTTGTCGATAGCCTAACCTCGATGTTTTAATCGATAGAGTTTCTTTTTTGTCCCCTCAATAAGCCGAGTGCTCGATAAGGTTGTCATCACAAATGACGCTGACGTCCGCGCTCTCATCTCCTCCGTGGATAAACATGCCTTTATTATGCCAATAACTCTTTACCCCAGGGACGGGAGCGCGCACGGCCGCATACATTTAGGGACTCTGCGGTGCGTAGAAGAGACACGTGCAGCTTCTCAAACGATGGGAAAATGGACAGAGATTTCCTCTCTTGTCTGTAGAGCTTAGAATAAAGGTCTGATGGGCGGATTCAGGTGGAAGATTTGCTATAAAATCCTCAAAAAGTCTCTTAAATTCTGTCTTTCCCAAGATTCCCCCTCAGCAATGACACAGATGAATGGTTTGTAGAGGTAAACGCACTTTAATACACATGATTGACCCGTAAACGTCTCTCTGGACAAAACATTTTGTATGTGCTCCACTGGATTATATAGATAACAGAGAAAAGCCTGGAACATACGTGGCCTCACACGACCTGTTCCCCAACTGATAAAACTCAGCGCCCCGCTAATAACACATGAAAGCATTATGCATCATGCAAATCTCACACAATAGACATTCAGACGGTCGCGACACACAAACACACAGGCCTTAAACACAGAGGTGACAGTGATTAAGGAGGTAATATATCAATTCACTCTGTAATGACTAATAAACGAGGTCATCTCGTTGATTGTGTGATGCCTAATTGACGACATCCAGTGCAATCATCCTGGCCGTGGCCATTACGCACAACTTTAGCACATTTGAGGTATTTGTTTGTATTTGCTTTGTTTTGTGTGCAGCTGTGTGACTTAACATTGGCAAATTCAGCAGCACTGGTCAGAAGCAGGTGTAAGGAAGGTATCTGGATATCTTTTGCGCCATCAGAGTCGTGGCGTGGCGCGTATTTAACGTCAGAATTTCAAAAGAAAGTGGAGATATTTTAAACCACTGGCCTACAGTTGTTCGACAGCAATGTTATCGTTCTTCTGAACACAATACACAATATAAAACAAATCTATAACTCAGGTGGTCCATATTATTGTTCATGTCCCAAATAGTGCATTAATTCATCCTAAATGTCCACGTATGTCATCCATCAACCAGGACTTTGTCTTTGGTACACTGGGTATGAGCTTTGATATATACAGGCCGCCTATGGCCCAAAGAGGTAAGGAGGCAGTTGGTTCTTAGTTGGAGGAGTAAGGATCAGACACCGTGGAGGATGTGGGAGACGGAGTAGAGGGAGCTGAGATAGACTTCTCTGATGCTGCATCGTCCATTTTCTCTTGTGCGCTCTCCCCCGGGTCTGAGGATGGAGCTTTGGTCGGCAGCAGCCCTTCTTTCTCCCTCTTCTTCTGCTTCATCCTCCGGTTCTGGAACCAGATTTTCACCTGAGTCTCATTCAGCTGAAGCGCGGCCGCGATCTCAACGCGCCGAGCACGGGTCAGGTACTTGTTGAAGTGGAACTCCTTTTCCAGCTCTGTCAGCTGCTTGGTGGTGAAGTTGGTCCGGACCGTGTTCGGCTGACCCCCATAACCATACTCCCCAGACCTGCCTGCAGACGAAGAAACAAATCACTGTGAACTTGGAGAGTTACACTACATGTTCTCTGCTCTCAACACACGAGTTACTGCTTGTGCCCAGAAACAACTTTTACGCATCAAGAAGCAACTTTTACGCAGCAGAAGCAACTTTTTACGCAGCAGTTATTTAATGTCAGCTACTTTGAAATATGCTGTGATACATGTGTTCATATGCTTGGTATAATAGAACACTAAAATATAGCATCTGCTACAGTATAGTACATTAAAATACTTCATTATACAATGAGAGGCATTCCCAGCCCTCTGTCTTTTCCTTTAAGACAGCATTACAAATTATAAAGGTGGCACAGTCAGACAGGAAGTGTCAAATAAAAGGTATAAAATTTTAACTCAATAGCTTGGCTCTAAACGTGCTTATATTCATGTTTGTCCCACACAAAGATATCTCACAACATTGTCTAACATCGCTTGAATGTAAAGACTTTGGATCACTTATAAACCTGTGTTGTTTACAGACATGACACATGGTACCCACCTGTTTTCGGTGGGTTCCTCTTGACCTTCATCCAGTCGAAAGTCTGTGCAGAAGATGCGCCCTCAGACAGAGGTGAACAGCAAGCCTCCAGGTGAGCTGCATGCAGTGGTGACAGCGGGTTTGAGCACCCTGGAAAAGGGGCTGCTTGCTCGTGCCCGCCGCCATAGGCAGCATGGGCATACTGCAGTTGACCCAGGGGGGCGGCACTGTAACCTTGGCGATGCTGAGAGACCATGGAGGAGGAAATGTTACCCGAGTACATCAGTGGGCCGCACTGGGGGAATCCCGCTGTGGAGTCTACTTCCTGGTTGAGGGCGTAATGGTTATACGTAGCACAGAAACTTTGGGGTCCATAGCTGGAGCTGCAGGCCGGATGGGCCCCATAGGCGAGACCCAGAGAGCTAGCAGGAGATTGGTATGACCCCGGCTGGTGAGGGACGCCGTCCGGAGAAGCCCTGCTCCCCATGAAGCGGTCATCCGTCCCGCAGTTGTTGACAGTAACCGCGCAGGACTGGAAAGTTGTAATCCCGTGGTCCGAGTGGAAAGCCCTGACAGAGCATGAGCCTCCTTCACCGCTCATCACTGAGTAGTCTAAGAAGCTGCTCATTGTAGCATTGTTCTGCCTGGGCCGAGGGACCGTCCGCTCTACAGACACCCTCTGATCTAGTCCTCTCTCCCCTCTTACCCCGAGTGACCGTGCCAACCTTTACCTATACGCTGTCCTTATCAGAGGAGGGAGGGGGGCGCACGGGCCGATATCAATGAACGGGTGTTATCACGTGGGCCCGGGTCAGCCAGTGAGGTACTTGTCCTTATCCCCTTAGCCGGTGACAGATTGGTGTTTGAGTGGCTATTTAAATTCCAGGCGCTCGTCGATCAAGGTGACGCGCGTCGCCACTAATGTATTGGCCGAGCAAACAATGAGCTGGGAGGCAGACGGCGGTGGACAGCTCCGGGGTCGCATGAAGAGCGGGGAACGGCAAATACGGCATCTTCTAACTCTTGCTGTGCGCTCTCCCGCCCGGGGAAAGATTAACGTTTCACCCCCTGCAACCTCTCCACGTGGACGACCTAGCACCCTGACCTCAGGTACGGTATTTTTGGAATAGAGAGGAGAATAGGTGTGTGTGTGTGTGTGTGTGTGTGTGTGTGTGTGTGTGTGTGTGTGTGTGTGTGTGTGCGTGTGTGCGTGTTGGTGCGTACATGCTCGCAGGCTGTTTGTGCGTGTGCCCTCCGTGCGTGTCTGTATCCGCCCGCGCGTAACAGCCGTGATGTCATATGTATAATGGTGTCATTCTCTCCTGGATGGATGGATAGCTCAGTGCGTGTGTGCCACTGCCACAGGCTATGTGGGCTATCAGTGTCCCATTCCAATGCGAAGTGTTTCACGCTTTAACACTGTGAGGGATTTGCTCAGCAAATATTTTCACAGTGTGACAGTGAGGGAGAGGCAGGAAGGCTTCACTCCTGACACAAGCAAAAAGTACTCCAGTTTGGTCAAAGAGAGCTTAATAACTTTGTTCCCCAGCAAGGTCACATTAGAGATGTTTGGCTGCTTTTCAGCACTTGCTTGGAGGTCACAGGTGATGTAACGACAAGAAAACCTATTAAACATTAAGATGATGTAGTATTAATTTTTTCTCTCCCAGGGTCACGGGGTCTGCTATCTGCTCTGATTTCACTCCCACATGTATTCATTATGCATGTATAGTGATCAAATGATCTGATAATGCGAGGCCCGTCGTGGAGCTAATGCGCCCATATAGCCCGAGGTGCGACTGTGGGCTGATTATCCTGTTAAGTTCATCAAATAAAGCTGTTGCTTTATTGCTTGAAATTAATGGCCACGAAAAGCTGCGCTGGAAGAAAAGGCAGAGCAGGGGGAGAGTGTGCGTGGGAGAGCTGCGGTGGAGCGACAGCAGAGTGCAGAGCCAACCAACCTCTCACTGAGGAAGGAAAAGAAAGGGGAGGGGAGGAAGAGAGGATCACATGGTGGGATGAGCGCCCCCGCTGGCCATAGGTGGTCAAACACCCAAAATACTTTTCAGTGTTTAAAATGTGTATATGAGTGTGTATATGTATGGTGACGATAGATAGATAGATAGATAGATAGATAGATAGATAGATAGATAGATAGATAGATAGATAGATGCAGTGGCGGCAAGTAACTAAGTACAATTTGAGGTGGTGGTGGTGGAAAGTAACTAAGTACACTTTGAGGCGGTGGTGCAAAGTAACTAAGTACAATTTTGAGTTACTTGTAGGCTACTTTACTTAGATGTACTTTGGTTAGTGTTGGAAAGGTTACTTTTGTATGTAATAGATCACAGATTACCAGTTACCCTGTTAAAATGTAATACATAATGTAACTATTTCAATTACTTCATCAAAGTAATGTAACTAATTACATTTGATTGATTGATTACAAATTCTTTAAACTGGGCAAAGCTGAAACATGTCCAGAAATAGGCTCTGCCAAAAGAAGGCATTGCCGCAAGGTGTAAAGATGCATATAAACTTTTTACCGAGAAGAATATATTCAGATGTAACCCCTTTATAATCACCAAAATTTTGATTAGTAACTGTAATTTGATTACATTTTTTCTTAGTAACTGTAACTGAATACAATTACCTTTACTCCCCAGAACTGCGTATGATGACTCGTCAGATTTAGATTGTACACAAACAACTAGTGATAAGTTAATAAAATGATACACTGTAAAAAAAAAAAAAGTTAAACCAACCATCTGTATGTTAAGAGGTTAGATTTACCACCACCTCCACCTGCTTACATGTTATCGGGAATAATAAATTAAAGATCTAATAAACTGATATGTGATATAACAATATAACACTTACGGGGGGATTGTACCGTTATGTACTTCTCTAAAGGGTGGGAATCACCTGGCAAGGACATGATATTATCACGATACTGAAGTCACGATACAATATTATTGTGATATATGAAGGTTATTTTTTCAATATTCTGAGAATTGCATTATTGCAATTTATTGCCTTCAACTGCAAATAATGTCACCAAAGAAAAACTTTGTCAGCATCAGTTTTTATAAAGCAATTGACTTCATTTTCTAGTAGGCTACTAAAGGTTTAATTTGTGTTGCAATATTAATGATTTATATAATTGAAAAAAAAAAAACTTGGCAGTTTGTATCCATATGATATTGCCAGCAAAATGTCATGATACCTTACTGTATCAATATCCCCCCTATAGCTTCAGTAAAATTTCAGATATGGCTTGTCCTTGTCATGGAGTGTTACAGTGTGGTGCTGCTACTTTTACTTAAGTAAATGATCTGAATACTTGGCCCACTGCTGCTTTAAGATTTACAAGTAAATGAGATTAAATATTAGGGGTGAATGGGTGGTAAGACCATACAGCATAGTATCGAACACTCAGCATATTGTATCGCACAAAATATTGTATCATGACTTAAGTCTTTTGATAATATGGTATCCTGGGGCTTCTGATGATTCCCTCCTCTATTAAATTTAAGTAGCCTAATGAAAATCGACATGGCCATCCTTACACATGTGATCCTAAAAGTTTGCAGCTGTTTTAATCAAGCTCAAAAAAAAATGTGAGGAGGTGATGCAAACTTCCACAAGTGAAAAAAAGCGCAGTGGGGTCAATACGTCCCCCCGCCCCTCCTCTCTCCTCTCTGTCTTCCCAGCTGCCTCTGCAACAGGAGAGAGTGGGCGCAGTGGATCCTGCCTTGTCTGCCTGTATGTGGAAACTTCAGCCAGGCCTTGGAGCTTTCTTGGCTCTTTGTGTGAAACACATGTGCGCAGAAAAGGCGCGCTGTCTCGGAATGATTTGGTTATACTGGCCCTGTGGTTAGTCACTGGTCGCTTGAGTGCAGGAGTGTAGAGGATCTGCACCCCCACATACCCCCCTCCCTAAACACACACTCACATTGACACACACACACACACCAGTTACCCAGTAGGCTAATATTCAGCCAGTCGATTGGCTTCTTATGGCTTCCAGATTGTTCGATAACCCGCCGCTGAACGCTCGAGTTTATGAATTTCGCACATGTAGATGAGTTTGTGAATCGATCATTGCAGGCCGGCGTCGCAACCGGTGGTTGTTTTTGCTTGTTTCATACACAGGGCTGTTAAAGTGGAATAACCTATTGAGTCAATCTGTGCATGAGCTAATAACTGATTCCTATAAGTCAACCCAAGTGCAATACAATAGAGCAAGACCAGTCATAATCCCTATATTGAACTGCAACACTTCAGAACAGAACTGCTCCAATAATGTTGTAAAATCCCCCCAAAAGCAGAAACTCTGCTGATAAAGTAAGCCAGATATTGCATAATGATCCTCTCTGCGCTGCTATTCTTAGTAAATTTATGCCTGATAAATTACATCTAGTCCAGAAGGAGTCTGTTTTGAGTTTGGGCTACTTTTAACACACGGGGAAAGAGTGCAGCCTCATAACCCTAAGCAGCCTGCTACTGCTGCATGCTGCCGCTGTCCCCGAGCCAGAGCCGTGTTTAAACAAGCTATAAAAATGAATTATTACCAAACGCATGCACTCAGCCCCCTTTTAGCACAGGAATTGGGGAGTCCCGTATGAAAATGTAAGTGGGGTTTTATTTGTGCACATTACGCCACAATTGGTCTCCTTAATGTCCGTCTCATTCATGCCACGGAGTGATTTATGAGCTCCTGAAGGCAAACATGGCTCGGGTATTTGCCTGCAACATGCACACAATGTTAAGAGCCCTGTCATGCTAAGATCCGTTGCTGGCGTGTTTGCTTTTACTCTCCACAGTATGAAGTCTGAAGGTGAAAATAAAAATAATCTGCATTAGGGTTTCTGTGGACAGCATGAAATATTGCCAGCATGTCTGTGTAAATCTAAAAGAAAATCAGCAAAACAAACGCTGCTATTTTGCACCAATAATTAGTTAACACACTGCTAATTTGCAGATGTTTAAACGTAATTTCCTACATTGAAAAAAGTTATCAACAAAGTTTTAAATTAAAAAACTGCATTTTAATTAATTCTATAAAAAGACAGACGCCTTATATTTTACTTAACTATTTGAAACTATCTGCATTATGTTGAAATTAAATTCTACAATAAAAGTTCAATCATGTGTTTGCCTTCACAGCTCAACGCGGACTATTTATATCCATCGCCAACCTGTTGTTTAATTTGCATAATGCGTCTATTTTTTATGCCCTACTTTCTTTATTTTGCATATTTTCTACGTGAATAATTCAAGCACAAATACCCAGTCAGTAAATAGAAAAAGAAACGACTCAAAACACCAGAAAGAAAGGATTGTAGGAAGTTAATTGTATTCTAACAAAAATATCCAAGACATTGGAAGCTATACAAAAATAAAACGACCAGGTTCCATAGGCCTAATATTGTATAACTATTCACATACACTCATAATTTCCATTCCAAGAGATCAATTTGTTATGGCAATTACAAGCCACGTTTAGAGTAGAGCTATTTCAGTGATTTCATTTCATCCTTACCTTGTATTAATCGTCAAGTCAAATATCAACAGAATAAATGTGCCGAATATACAAATAACATCAGAGTTAAAACCATCGTAGCCTGATATTAATTGTCCCGAGAGAGGGGGAAAAAAGAAAGGTATTGTGATTGATTTCAGTTAATAGTTCAGATGCTGCAGGTCGATTGTAGTTAGAGACTCCGAGAAAAAATAGAAACTGTCCGTAGAAATGTCCACGGGGCTGTCCAGAGACTCTGACAAGCTCGGCGAGGCTGCATCGGAGAGCTGTAGGCAGGAATCCGAGGAGAAAGGTTGAAAATCGTGTATAGAAACATCCAGGGCCGGGGGACTGTCGCCATTGTCCGGGCCAGATGCCGAGCCTGGGCCCATTGTTGACATGCAGCCCGGAACAGTGGGTGACGGGTTGGGAAAATGTTTCAGATTTTTGTCATTGCTGTTCAGCGGCGCAGCAGCAAAGCTCATGGACTCGCTATTGTGGAGCTGCTGAGTGGAGCTTAGAGAGTTGTTCTGAAAGGAGCAGGTATCTCTCTCCAGCAGGGCCCCGCTCCGCTCGTACAGGGGGGCCTCGTCCTCCTCGTCGCTCTGGATGCCGTCCTCGGCGCCCGGCCCTTTCCCCTCCCCGTTGTGGTTCTCCTTGCTCTGGGTCTGCCGCTTGTGCTTCATGCGCCGGTTCTGGAACCAGACTTTCACCTGCCTCTCGGTCAGGTCCAGCAGGGCCGCTATTTCCACCCTCCTCGGCCGGCACAGATACTTGTTGAAGTGGAACTCCTTCTCCAGCTCCAGCAGCTGTGTGTTGGTGTACGCTGTCCTCAGCCGACGGGAGCCCCCTCCTCCTCCTCCTCCGCCGCTCTCCACAATCTCAGGCGAGCCTGGAAAATAAGCATCACGGTAGCATTGGGATTAAAAACGCAGGACACAACAGTTACATAACCCCGCTGCCCGTGAATCAAACATTATGGCTCTCACAAACCACTAGAGAGTGGCTTACAACACGCTGCAGCAAAATGGCCGCTGGAGCTACTGACCCAAGCTTATAGCCTGTGCACCTTTTATCCAGAAATCATTACAGCATATCATCAGATTGTTTAACACATAAAATAACGTGCAGCGTGAGCGTGAAGCAAACACAGTGCACTATAAAAGCAGTGAGGTCCAGGCTGGTGTGGGATACTAATGAATGCTCCAGCTGCCCTCCTCGGCAACGGCACTCCATCACTCTTCATTACTGTCACACATCAAAACTCTGCTACGGCTAGGGGAATAAATCATCTTACATCACCAAACTTTACCCAAACTTTTTTTTTCTTGCTTCATACACAATCACAGCAAAGCAATAGCCATAAATCTTTCACAATAAAACGTCTCTAGCCCATTTGTTTTTTTAAGGAAAGGCCTGAGCTCCAGTTTAGCAACAGATAGCAAACACTTCCGCAGTAAGTGTTTTAAAATCACCCACCTTTTGGAGAAAAGCACACGGGTCCATTGGAGATGGTGGTAGCGGTGGAGGTCGGCAGGTGGTTCCTCTTGGAGGCTTTCTTCTCCCGCATCCAGGGGTACTCCGGGGGTAAGGAGGCGGTGGGCAGCGGGCTGCATCCGTCGGGGCTGTGTCTGGGCCGGCCGTGCCGCGGATGGCTGCCCGGATTCAGGCTGGGAATGGTCTGCTCAAAGGGAGGAGGAATCAGTGTCGGGCGTGAAAGCGTCGAGCTCTTGATTGATGAACTTTGAAATGAATCAGCGACAGGGGGGAAAGATGTCAGGCACTCAGCAAGCGACGGCTGACTATTGATAAAACCGCTCTCTCGCTCGAATTCGTAATTCATCTCCGCTCCCTGAGAGCCGAGGAAAGTTTGCACGCGTATTTTTATAAATGTTGCGGCTCAGTGAGGACGAGAAAGAAAAAATCATTAAAAAAATCTCCTGGTGGTGTTTTTTTCTATATCACTGATTACGGCCGTATGGGGACCGAGCTACTATTAAACTATTGAATTCATGGAGACAAGGTTGAAATTGGACCGAATTGCCTGTCACATGATTACCTCTGCCCAATGACAATTTGGGGTTTAATCAAAAGGAGCCACTGTCTGCCTGATTGATCCAAAAACTCTGATGAAGAACGCCTCGCTCAGCTGGGGGACGACTGTTTTTATTTACATCTTTGTCCGCTCAGTTTATCCTCCTCTCGCCCCTCCAGTCCAGTCCACTAAGCTACAAAATGTGTTTTTTAAGAATGGCTGACGCTCACTATTACAGGGAAGGAGCCCAGCCTAGGGTGCGCGGATTCGTGCACTCCTCTTTCTCGTATTGTTTGAGGATGTCAGTCGAGAACGCCCCCCACCTCACACACACACACACAGACACACAGACACACAGACACACACACACACATTTCACGCCAGTAGCTATTCATATAGGCGAGAGTCAGGCTCCTGAGGTGAAAAAAACATACCCAAAAAACTGATATTGAGACTTCTCGACAGAAACAAACCCCAACAATCCAGTCTGCTCAGTGAGTGTGGACTCCAGAGTAGATGTGATTCTTCAAAGATGCATAATAATGAAATATGCAGTGCATCCATTGACATGTGTTGCAATAAAAAGCCCATCCATTAAGTTAATACTGACGGATATGACACGTTACGACCATTTCTTCCAATAACAGCTGTTGTAAAATTTACAGTTCAGGTCCAGGAGCTTGTAAAAAGATACGCACGCATGTATGCATGCATGTGCACTCACAGGCATTGCTGTAATATAGGCCATTTATGTAGCATTTATAGATATGATTTTAAAGCACAAAGGTTTTTCGTTTATTCCACAAAAGGTCGATTTTAAAACGAGGTCATGCGCGTTCATGTGCGTGCACAAACCCATAAACGTCAGGTTAAACACACAGGAGCCCTTTCTTTCCTTTGTGATTGGTTATAGTCACATTTTTCAATAACCAAAAGCTGCCACAGTTGTTACCATATTTTATATATTGTCATAATATTTAGAATGTCCATGTTAAGAGTGGGAAACCACAAGGTTAGAGCAGGGTTTACTGGGAGGACAGCAGCTGCAATGCAAAGGAAGGCATCTCACTGTATTTCCAGTATCAATTCTACCTGACATTGCAATGAAGCAAACACCATCGACCATTCACAATGAATCCATTTGCAGCGATATTATGTAAATGGAATTGTTATTGAATGGCGCTTCCCTGCAGTGTTTGGTTTTATAGCCCTTCCAGAATAATCTGTAAAAGCCACATTTGGGATGTTTTTCGTCAAGCAGTACATGTTGGATTTTCATTCAAAGAAAAAAAAATTATGGCTTGGTGAGTAAGAGAGAGGAAGAAGAGAAGTGGTAGGCCTCTCTCAGTTTGTTGCTTATATACCAAACAAAGAGTCCTGGAAGCCTGCGCGCGATCAATCTTACTCGCCAAAAGGTCTGACAGCTCGGTGCCCTCACAACACATTTAAGGCTTCTAACTCTCCCCCGGATCAAATGCAGCCAGGAAGCGGCGAGAAACACTGGCCACTCAGATTAGAACCAGTTTCTGCTCGCAGTTGTAGCCGAGCTGTCGCTGGAGGGATGTTTTAAAAGATAAATAAGAACCCAGCTACACAAGATGCCACCATTTCCTTTCTGAGGAGGCGACAATGCGCCAACGGTGAGTAGGGCGAAGCAGCTTCTCCACCTGGCTTTTATCTCTGAATTGTGAATGCATTTACACAAAGACATGTATTTTCGTTTTTTGGTGTAGGATTGTGAGCAGATCAGACCGCGTGGTGAAGGACAGTGTTGCTAGGGGAAGAGATGGATGGCTTTTTTTTTCCTTTTTTTGGAATTACGCACAGGCTTTGTGTGCAAGGAAAGGAGTGGGTGGCGGCATTTAGTGGACCCCAGCTTGTCCTACACACTTGTCTTTACAGCAGGATTGATTTAGGAGCACTTTCCCACGGATGGAAACGCAATGAAAGAAATACAAATCTTCTGTTTCAGTTACACCGTTATTTATGTGCTACCTGTGTATGGCGCATATGGGTCAAATCAGTGTCTTGCTGTGTGTGCGTGTGCATGTGTGCGCGTGTATTTGTCAGCGTGTGTGTGTGTGTGTGTCTGTGTTGGATGCAGAAATACTCAGTGCATCAGCTTTTTTTTTTTTTTTTTTTTTTTTAAGTGTGACACACCATGGTTCAATTGTTCTAGGTTTCCCTGCTAACCATATGTCAGGGCTGGTAATGTTCATGCCCTCTTATATCAATCACATTGGGCTCATAAATGATTTCTGGGTGCAAAATCAGTGAGGACAAATAACAGAAAGGCGTAACATAATCACAAAGAGTAAACATTGTACAAAAAGGTTTGGGTGATTTGATAAGAAAGTTGAAAATTATTTGCATTTTTTTTTAAAAAGAAAAATCTTTGCATTTTCCTCCTGAAATAAAAAAGATTTCTAAAACAATCGAAGCATTTTAGCTCCATGTGTGCAGGTATTTTTTTATATATTTTTAAATTTAGCAATGCAAGGAAATTATTGCAGACAAAAGGAAATTCATTTTTTAAAAATAGGATCAAGCCCTTCATTTAAAAAAAATACACAAAGAAATCCACTGCATTTTTGAGCCTCCCACTGATAATTTGCTTTGCAGTAACCATCCACGCAGCCGAGGCTTCATCGCGTTGAACTGGCTTTAACGCTGCCATCTGCAAATCTGTAATATAACGAGACAAATAAGCCCCGTTACGATTCTACTTCAACCTGCATCCTCTCTGGCTGCGTTTGACTGACTGAACATATCAGGGAATTATTTTTCAAAGGATTTCTCATTTAGCTTGTTGTCTCTTTGCAGAGTCTCCAGAAGGGCCCGGGTGACATTTTTATTATTATGGATGTGCCCACGCAGATGAGAGGAGGGGAGAAGGCCACCCGAGAGTTTTCTTCACGTCGAATCAAGAGGAAGGGAGAAAGAAACATACAGCTTTTATTCAGTATTTGAGTTTATCTGCAGCCCCATTTTGTAATTGAATATTGAATATGGTCACTGGTTTCACATTATTTTGTATGCCTGAATATTATACGAATATATAGATTTACCAATTATCACACACGGTTTATTATTTTACCAATTGTCTATAAATGTATTTTTCATTTATTTTGTTATCCACTCTGGAATTTTATACCGTCATGAAATATATAACACCAGTAACAATAATTAATTCGATTTTTATATTATTATTTTTATTTTTGTATTTATTTTTGTGATCATATGAAATGTTTTTATGTGTGTCTAAATTAAAACTACAAGCTCTGCTGCAATTATATTTCAATTCTTTTATTTATTTCTTCGAACTGGAGCAGCGTGGAATGTATGACATCGAAAAAAGAAAATTGATGATGTCTGTTTCTTTTTTTTTTCTTCAACAAAGAAACTGCAAATGTGTCCTTCTTTCCACCCTTATTGCATGACTGATTGATTTTACATTCGCTGAGAAAATAAAACACCTCCTCGAAGAATAAGAAGAAGAAGAAAAATGGAAACATAGCCTATAATAGCAACATGGTGTGCTGCTGCTGCTGCTGAGGAGCTTGTGCAGACTACATGTATGGGCTGGAAAAGGGCCGAGACGCTAATTTTCCACCAACCTTGTCCCCCACACAAAGATCGCAGAGGTGTCAAATAATACTAAAGGACTCTTTTATCTTAACACCGAACAAAATAAATAACATTTGAAAGTCCAATAGAACAACACAAAGCAAGGGAGGTTGCGTGTAAGCGCATGACCCTTGTTTCTGAAAATGTATTTCCCTCATAATCCCAACTCGTGGCTCTTGAAGGATCCTTTCACAAGTGCAACAAAATGCAAAACACAATTCTTCAACTGCGGATAAATAAAAGACGGACAAATTCACATTAAAAATGAATAACATATGTTCATAATACCCTGTTTGAGTTTCGATTTTAAAACAAGATTAAAAAAAAAAAGATTAAATAGGCCTATGCATATACTGTGCCCCCCTCCCTCCCACTCTAGACGTCCTACAGCCCAGATAAAGGTCTTTGTGAGACAATGACACGAGCAAATAGAGAAAAATTCAAGCAAGTTGTGATTATTTATCCTACGCTACTTCACACATCAAACTATAGAAAACATAAACAAAGGCAGAGAGAAGGTGGAAGCCGTGAGGAGGCGCGGAAACAAAGCAGTAATGTGTCTGGAGGTGGATAACACAATGGGCGGAGTGATCCGGGGAGCGCCACCGCTACAGATGCGTCAGCTTGGGCGCTTCCTGGATTCTTCCCTGAGAGTAGTGCGGCGTTAGGTCTGTGTACGTCGGTGTCGGATCACACACTCCGTGATGCTGACTGTTGCCCATTGTGATTGCTCCATTGTAGTCCATGTTTGCGGACGGCGGGTGCGGGAGGTGGGTCAGACCGAAAACTGAGGTCCCAGAACTGGGCATTGAGTCGATGTAACCTCCGCCGACATAAACGGGGCTGCCCTGCATGTGAGTCCCGTAGTTGCCATTGCCTTGGAGAGGATGCGCGTCATACTCGGGCGTGGCCGAGTCGGTCCCGGGATACCTCTTCTGGGAGGGCGGGCAGTTGTTGAGGGAGCTGTTCAAAGGAGGGGGATATGACGTGGCCATGCCGTATGCATTTTGATGAGGTTTATTGTAAGACGTCGGCGACTGGGATTCATAAGGTACACTGTTTACAAGAGAATGCATAGAGTTGAGGTAGCCTCCACCACCGCCACCACCACCGGAGGCCGGGCCCACGGGACTCCGAGGGGACTGTCCGCCAGGGGAGGGCATCATTCCAACACCTTTCTGATCCTTCTTGTATTTCATCCTGCGGTTCTGGAACCAGATTTTGATCTGTCTCTCGGTGAGGTTGAGCAGGTTGGCCATCTCCACCCTCCGGGGTCTGCAGAGGTACCGGTTAAAGTGGAACTCCTTCTCTAGCTCCACTAGCTGGGCGCTGGTGTAGGCTGTCCGGGCCCTCTTCGATGCTGCTGACCCCGGAGGACTCTTGTCTCCGGGGCAACTCTCCACTGTCAGGGAGGAGGAGAGGAGGGTGTCAATCAGTAATCCATTACAGACAGAGAGAGAGAGAGAGGTACAGAGGCAGGAGACAGGAGAGTGAGAGTGAAACCAGCTGACAACACGCACACAGCTGATAACAGAACTTTCAACCATCAATAGGGGTCGGTTTACTAGATAAATATGCCATGCTCCAGTGCTTAAATAGGGATTTCATCGTTGGCTCTTTCTCTCTCTCCAACGCCTCCCTCTTCAGGTGCGCGTGTGTGTGCGCGCGCCCTTGTGTGCTGCAAACGTCTCAACATTTTTGATAAATCCTTACTGCAAAGCACAAGGGTTATAACAAGGGCTCCATAAGACAATTAACAGATCAGTGCATGGGCAGTGTGTCTGTGTGCACGCTACACTAGCTGCACAGACAAAAAAATGCAGCTGAAGAATAGTAGGTCAATACCTGATATGGAACCAGGTAACCTCAGATTTCCTACCAAAACATTTTGACCCCCATCTTCCCCCGTACTCACAGAATAGCACACGCGTAATGCAAACACAAGCATTATGTATTCCTCGGGGTGTATAAAGCAGCTCGCCCTGCCCTCTCTGATAAGCCTCCCCCTCTAAGAGGCTGGAACTTGGCTGCAGAATAGCAAGGTGTTGGTCTACTCGCCGCTGTGGCAGGCGGCCAACACTTAATAAATTTCACTACCTGTCGCCCAAACGTGGAGCAAAAGGAATGCAGCATGACATAACCTGACCTATGAGGTTATTACAGAGATGAAAGAGAAGGTAACAGGAGGAATATCCACATATGTATGGCAACCACGTGTGATAAGGATTATTATTGTATGAAGAGCATACTTATGAATTCATCTTTAAAAGGCTAGTTAGCTCGATTTTATAAAACACTGATTTGAGAAAACTGTTACGTGCAGCACTATTGATCTCTGTCCGGCGTACGTGCGTAAAACGCGCGTAAAAGGCTTTTCATAAGTGTAAGCACCTCAACGTGTTGTTAGAATTAATGAATACCCCTTCCCAAACATAAATCACGATGAGGGCGAAACACTGCTTTGCATTTTAAACTCTTACCTCAGAAGAGTATATATAACTTAATTAGAAAATTGCCCAAATGTTACAACATGAGATGGCCACCGGAAGGTAAGCATCTCTGAATTTTTAGATTGGGGTTAATGAGGAGAACCCAACTAAACACCCCACCCTGACCCACCAAGTTTTTCTCAAATAAAAACAGCAGGATCTGGCTTGCGTATGTGCGTAAAGCGTGTGTAAAAGACTTTTCATGAATGTTAGCACGATAAGTTGTTTAAAAAGAACCCTGTAACATAACACATTTGTAACATAAATCACAAGGAGTGTCACACTACTTTGAATTTGAGCTCTTGCTGTGACTATGTATAGCGTTATTAGAAACTGACCCACTTTTTTTTTTTTTTTTTACAAAATGTAAAGATCATTGGAAGATTAGCATCTCTGCATTTTTAAGTTAGCTTTATGCAACTTAACGCCCAAAACACACTAACTCACAAAGCTTCCCTCTAAATAACCAGCAGGATCTAGATTTCGCACGTGCGTAAAATGTGCGTAATACGTGCGTAATACGTGCGTAAAAGCGTTCCTATACATGTTAGCACGTCAATGTGTTGTTAGAAACGAAAACAAAACAATTTCCAAACAGAAATTATTTTTGGATTGAATGAAAGACCTTATCTTGCTTTATATTTTCAACCTTTACCGTAGGAATCTTACCCATTTAACTTACAACACATAAGGCCATTGAAAAATGAGTGTCTCTTACATTGAATCAACTTGAGTTGAGTCCATATAAATAAAGACCCCCCCAAATCCAAACTCCCCAACATGACCTTCCAAGTCCTCCTTTCATCAAAACAGCAGGATCTGGCTTGTGTACATGTATAAAATATACCCAAAAGGGTAGTTTACGTGTTATTAAAAAAACTTTTTAAACATAAATCAAAATGAAGCCACATAACGTTTCTTACTGTCGAATAACACCTGCATCTTACTTGAAATAATATCCACATATCTACCTAATAAGACTGCCATGGGAAGATGAGAATCTCTGAATTTTAAAGTTTGCTCTATGTAAATAAACACCCCCTGAAACACAACCCACCCACTCTGACCCAAGTTTCCCTCTAATCAGAACAGCAGGACAGACTGAAACAACTGTTGTGCGTGTTTGTTTGTTGTCTCTCCAGGGAACATTATGTGATCAGTGGAGATGCGTGTTTACAGTAGGGACAGGTCAGCTGCAGGGCACAGGGACAACAAATGGTGGAGACTACTTCAACTGTTAAGCCACATAACTCTTCTAGAGTCTATAACCTTATATTGTTATTTATAGTATATAATGTGTGGGGTATCATTTTGGAGAATTTCCAAGATGTCACTTAATCATTTCAGGATACAATAAAAGTAACACTTTCACATATACTCTGACTGAAGAGGTGTTGATTAAACTCTGTGGTCATATTTTGGCTGTAGTTCTTGAATAACTTTAGGGTCCAAAGAGGGAACAAAATATATACATAAAATGCCATGTAATACCACAAACCACTGACTTCACTGACCTGAAAACGATACAGTAAAATCAACACCTTTTTGACGCTGGCACAGAAAAAAACGGGAACATTTTAACCCTCACAGGGTTGCGGTTTGCCCCCCCCCCCCCCTCCCTCCTATCCCCTTACCTTACCACCCACCCACACCCCCTATGTATTGTGTCCTCCCTCAACAAAACTTATTTAACTTTCTGGTCAGAGGCTATCAAGTTATGTGTTAACAGCAGCAGTGTTTTGTTGAAAGTACCTGAACTGGAGCTACTGGTGGGTTTCTGCTTGGTGTTCTGACGTGATTCCTTCATCCAGGGGAAGATGTGTTTGCGAGTTGCAGAGGTCGGCGAGCCGTTCTTGGCACTGGGCTGGTTGGACCCGTTGCTTGTGTTTTGGCTGATAGCACCGGGGGATTGTGAGGGAGGGGGTGGGCCTGACACTGGCACCTGCGGTTGATTGCTTTCGGGATGAACCTTGGACTGCGCCGCCTGAATGGCTGTGGTCCTGTCGCAGCTCTCCGCCATCTCCCCCGGCTTCTGCAGAGCCACGGAGCCGTCAGGAGACTGCAGGGAGCAGGCAGGTCGATGGTACTCACTTTCCACATGAGAGGCCCGGGGATATTGGACCTGATTGGCATCATAACTGAAGCCATTTGCGCTTTGATATGGGTAGCCACTGTAAATTGCGGAGCTGTCGTAGTAGGTTGCCTTTTGCATCTCGCCGTTTCCCAATATTTATTTCAGAAACTGACAGGGTCTTGACACCCTTGTAGAATAACATTGGCACCCCGTGGTCACGTGACGCCTCTCCGCCAATGGCCTCCTCGGGTGAACCTAGGGTTACAAGAAGCACTGTGAGGAGAAGAAATGGTGGCGATCCATCTTACTTTTCAATGCAGGCCTGACACAAGAGACTATGGAAGCAAGATAGGGCCAACAGTTCTGTAGACTATTACCGTTTACCTTATGGCTTACACAGGGCACAAAGGCACGCACTAACCTTGTATTACCATCTGTGCCAAACCACATCAAAACAAAAACCTTTTCAAAAGCATTTCAGATTGCCAAATCAATTTTTAGACCTAACAAGAAACTGCGTGACATTTTAAACCATTGGGCTTATTAACAATGAAACTAAATATAGAGTTACCTTTTAGACAAAATGCTGTAGGTGGAAAAAAGGGGCTGTGGGGAAATCTTATTAACGAGTAACCACACAGGAAAATAATATTTTTGTTATATTGTTATTCTACCAACAGGGCTGTCAACAGTATATCTAATTTCCTATGTAGCAGGTGAAAGCATGCCGTGTGGTCCACAAACTTTAAACCCATTTTTGTTTTACACTGTGAGTAACAGGATAGAACTCAATGAGCTGCGTTTCTGCGGCCACCTGACGCAAAGCATAAACAACCGCATTCTCTTCCTTTTCTTTCTTTTTTCTTTGCATGCTGCAAGATAAATGGAAGGGCCACGAGGAAACCTGAAAAACCGGGCGGGCATCCGTGCATCTCCATGACCACGGTGTGAACTTTTCCTAGCAGGGCCATAATAATGGTTGCTGTCGGTGCTGTCTGCGCGGCGGCCCGTCGCGGTGATATATGGGGGTCAGTGGGCCGGGACGGCCTGCTCGGAATGAGCGGCCCGGTGAGCAGCCAAGCCCGGTACTCAGGCGGACAGAAACCCGGCATGGCACAGCTAGAGCCTGCTGCTAAACCACCATAATTCACGCAGGTAACCATGGGGATCAGCCTCTGAAAGATTATTGGGGGAACTATAAACCATAATAGACACAGATCCACGGGTCATCATCGGGAAATCTTTCATAATGTGGCATCACTAATGAAATAGTGGAATGCTTAATGGGGACTCCCGGTGTTTTAGAGATTGCCATTAAAATTAGCAAAGTGCAATGGATAATAATAATAATAATAATAATAAATACTTTTAATTAAAAGCTAGTGATTTTCAGTACAAATAAACTGTAAAACCAGCCCATCCATTTACTATTTGGTTATTAAATCATGCAGTTCTTTTGTCTGCACTCCAGATTTAACCACTGCAGTCGCTCCAATCAAGGAAGCTGATAATTTGGACACTAAATGAAATAAATAAGAACTAAATAAAATCAAAAAATATTTGCTTGCAACCCTAATTTCAAATTTCAACTGCTGACGCTAACAGGCCCTGATGGTGTTATGTGTCTGATGGTAAATATAATCCCAACATTTATTTTGTTAATGTAGGCTGCAATAAAAATATTACTTGTTAATTTCATGATCCGTAGGTATGGATAGGTTTAGTATAGTCTCGGAGAAAACGTATAGCTAGAATGCATTTTTATAAAATGAACGCAAATAAATGAAAAGGAAAATGTCGAGCAACTGTTTGTGCAGCCGTGCAGAGCAAATCAGTCTAAAATGAGCCCTAAACTCGCCCTTAACGCAGCTAAACCGCAGAGTGAAAGAAGGTGTCTTCGCTGTATCTGCACTCACGATGACCTGGAAAAGATATCAGAAAGCTTTGTGGTGTGTATCTCCAGGCGAGCCATTGCGATAGTCATAAAAGACAGAGAAAGAGAGACAAATGACAGACTTTGTGCGCAGCCCTCTCTGCTCCACGTTAGAGAAATCTGGCTGCCTGACTGTGTGTGTGAACTCTTCCTGAACCGAGATCTAAGTCATACGGTGATAAATCACCGCGCGACACACAAACTCCGCCATTTACAACCGAGGGGAGCCTATTTCTGGCCTGCTTACCTTATCCTCTGACGACGAATGCAGAGCACCAAGCGATATTTTCTCATTCAGCGACGAAATCGATCAAAGCAATAATCCAGGGGAAAAAAAGTTTAAAGGCAGGGCTGGCTGGGTGAGGCAGCAGCAGGAGCAGCAGCAGAGTGCGCCCTGCCATGCACCAGACATTAGCAGCCACAACAAAAAAGGGAAGAGCCGAGAGAAACCCCTTTCCTTTTTTCCTTTTCTTTTTTTCCTACTCGACGTGGATGGGTAAACCGAGATTACGAAAGCAGGCGTGAGCAGTCGGGTCAGCGAGATAAGAGTTATCTGGCCCCAAGATTGAATTTATCGTCATGCTACAGAGCAATGGCCAGGGCTTCATAGCAATATTAAACTCAGCCAAGGCTATGCTAGACTATGTGATCCTTCACCAGTACCATGCAGACACCAGTGAACTGCCCCGAACCAGAGCGTCACCATAGACAAAAAAAATTATGCAAATAAGTAGCGCCTTGGAAAGCCAGTTCAAATCAAGTGGCTGCCTCTCCTCCTCCCCCAACCAAATGAGGTAGTGTGTCCAGAAAAAAAACCATAATGCATCGTTACAAATAGCATGGAAGTTCTTCCCTAAAGTGTTTTAAATCTTTTTGTTATTATTTACTCCACGTCCTGCAGTGGAATTATGAGCCCAGCGGATGAGATGTTGGAGAGAGGGGAGAATACAAAGGAATAATCAGCCGCTGACCATGCTGCATTTCCATTTCCACGGGACATAAAGGGCTTCTATTCGCGGTTTAATAATTAACCCGCATTTTTGCATATAGTCCTCAATGTTTGGGCACAAGGGAAGCGCTATTCGTTTTCATTCCAGCACCAGGTCTACCACTGCCTGCATGGCTTCTTGTGTGAAGAATACAATATATTTATTTTGAGAATAGAAAGCACAACAATTTCGCATCAAAGCCGAGCTCAATGTATATCAAGGGAAAAACCCCACCAGGAGCTGGGTGTGAAAAATGGGAAGAAGGTTCATCACCAAAAGGCAGAGCGGAGGACATGCAGCGAGGAGCAGGGGAGTAGAGAGCCGGCAGCAGGGGGAATCCCTCTGCATGGTAATGCTTCTCTTTTGCAGCCAAAAGAAAGAATGGGAGAAAAAATAGATTTATGTCCTCTCAGCTTCCCCGGGCTGTAAACACGTCCAGAGCTGCAGCTTCTCTGCTGGTTTCAGGCTCTGGGACAAAATCCAGTGACACAATTAAAAAGATAGAAGACACGGACGGTGTGGGAGGGTGAGTGGGATAAAAATTCACGCGTGAGGATTTTTTTTTAGCCAACTCGGCTTTTTCTTTTCGAAACCAGAGTAGTCACATTGTATAATTATTTACCTCTTTGTGTTTTGCTAAAATGCTGATGCGTCTCTCTCTTTAATTTGGCCCTGAGCTGAGGGTGAAATGTCAGTGAGGTGGTGGTCGTTTTACTGCCGCGCATAATAAGGCGTAAAACAATGTGGGAGGGTAAAAAAAATTGAAATGTTGATGAGAGTAGATCCATTTTTAAAACTTCAGCGCAGTAAACTACAGCAGCTACAAGCAGATGGCTTTCACTGGAAGTAGTTTTTGAAAGGAGTAAGGCACCGCTCCAAGAGCTGCGATTCCCCTCGTCACTTTTATAGTGACAAATTACACCACAAAGACAAGTGGAAGAGAAGGAATTATTGCTCTCGGGCTGGTCATATTGCTGCTACGAGGAAACGTACAAGCCATAGGCTGCTTCTCTATCCCTGCGAGTGCTTTGGTGGGCGTGTGTGGTACTTATTAGAAATTGAATAAGGATATCACCATCAAGCATTCATAACGCAAATCAATAAAGATATATGGACTTACCGAAGGCAGTTCAAGGTGTCTCGGAGACCGTGCGATGGCCTGAATTTACTTGGCTGGATTTCTGCAAGGAGGAATAAATATTTTCAGTTTCTCAAGAGATAAAACAACCTTTTAGCGTGTTGTGGAAAATATAGTGCTGTGGATTTTATTTTCAAATAGGCGCTTCATATAAAAGAGAGCATCTGGTTATAAATAAGTGTTGTTTTTACGCGTAAAGCTGAAGGCCTTATTTTAAAAATAAAATACAATAAAAAAAAACTAACAAAGATCTGCAAAATAGGAAATCTAGTAAAATTCGATGCATTAATTTTCAAGATAATATTTAGGTCAATGTTTAGATTTAACAGCAGGCTCCAAGTCTTTGTCTTAAAGTGTAAATGTCTTTACAGCTTCGAGGAAGCATGAAATCTAAATTCATTTCAGCATTTTGCACCACAATATTAACCAAAATATTAATTAAGACTATAAAAACTAATAAACAAACTGCATAAATAAAAGCCAATGAACAAAAATCCTCCTCAGACACAAATATCACAAGCAAATATTCCTGCCCATCAGCCTAATATCACTAATAACATAAAAATGGGCCAATGCAAATAACGTGTTTGTTGTTTCCCTGCTGGCTGGTAAGCATTTTCTCCACAAACGGATCGAATAGTCATTAGCTCTCGCGCACCATCTTCCCCAAGTCCCCGCGCCCATAAATCAAGCAGGAGCACCGTGACCTCAGCGCGGCCGCGCGGTCCTGGATGGCACTCCGTCTTCCATTATATCCTCGTTTCCCTTGCGGAGCGACACAACCCCACCGCTTTCCTCTACTTTTTTTTATGGAGCTCATCTTGATGTATCATTTACACACAAAAAAACCCACGTAAAGACACGAGATGTTTAGTTTTATAGGACCGGTTGCACCTTGGAGCGGCCGCGCGCTCTGTTTGGGTTTTTTCTTGGAAGCCAGTATTTAAATGGCCGCTTTATTTACAAAAGCTTATACAGGCCTATTTATCCAAATGGCTGCTCGTGCTATTAAAAACGGGAATATGACAGAAATATATCATTCCTTGCTGCTCTATTCTAAGTTTACACAGAAACAAGTAATGGCTTTGATAGTGTTTAGCCTGAGAAGTATAAAATGGAACAAAGCCTGAGACACAGTGGCACAGACAAATCCTTAAATCGTTGCTTGTATATGTTGTGTGTAAATTCTGAAGGCCTATTTATGTTTCGCTTGATAGGCTGTGATAAATCTCAGATATTAACAGTTGAATATCGATAGCTTATTGGTACCTGTCTATTTTCTCGCCCTGTAGAAACCCTGGACCCCTATTTAACTGACCTCTGCCTCGCGCAGCAATAACTCACGACAGTAATGAACAATCGGCGGAAATACCTCAAAATAAAATCCATCCTCCCAAAGCTCGGGCTCTGACTCTGTCCGCGTGGAAAAACATATCCGTCCGTGACAGCGGTATAATACATCCACAAACCAGGGATCCTCTCTCTTTCAGTGCGCCTCTCTTTTCTTTTTCTCCCCTCGATAAACAAACTACAAAGCCCGGACTCCCCTCACGGAAAGTGGGGGTAACCCGCATATAATCAGCATCATATGGCCAGACCGGGGCTCCGGTTTTCTTCCCCGTGCCATAACATCGCGCAGTATTATGCGCCCCCGCTCACGTGACGCAACGTCAACTTAAATCCCTTTTATTTGAGCCCGTGAATCATTAATGGAGGCAGTCATTGCCCCTGAGGAGAAACGGATCAGTTTGGAGGGAGAAAAAAGAGGGGTATGTGACACTGCAATGTATCTGGCAGAGGAGCAAGTCTCTCGCAGAGAAGCAGCTTTTCCACGTGTCGCCCATTCAGAGGGAAAGACTGTTCTGTCAGTTTTAAAGTGCCATATATTTGGTGCCTGTTAGCGGCTGAAAGAGCTAATCCTGCCTGCATTATGCTGAGTTTCAAGTGCAGCCACAGCTCAGAGCCGGGCTAAAAACCAGAATGTTTGTCACTGCAGCGTGATAATTCGCACTATGTGAGATGGAGAGAGCTTCACCTACCAAATACCATTTAAGAGTGGCATAATGATTACTCATCACTCCAGCTAACGTCTTCTCCTTTCTCTTTACAACACAGCCAGGGCTGTGGAGAGCTTTACTCAATATCGCCCCCCCGTCCACAGTCCCACAGCTTGGGTGTAGTACCACTTAATCAGCATTTGGTCTTCCATCAGCAAAAGCCTGCATGCTGTTGGCCAAATGTGAGGGAAAAAGTCACACATTTACCTGTCCTACATGAGAAGGGTGTGCGTCCCGGTGGTCGTGAGGGGTGCTTGTCAGTCAGCAGTGAGCGGAAAGTGGAGGTGAGGTAACCAAAGAGTGGCTGCTCGACCCCGCTGATCAGTACATGGACCCCCATTCGACCTAAATGCGCTTACGCGTTTCCTATGAGCAGCTGAGTGATGTTAGAAATTACAGGTTTGTGCAAAGGCAGAGTTTCAGAATGGGGGTGGGGATGAACGGCGGCAAAAGTGTCGACTTAGCCATAATCCTGCTGTAGCTCGCCAAAAGCATCATCATATAAACCAGTTGCTATATACAGAGCGTGGCTCGCGTGTCATGGTTGATATCTAGCTTCTGCCACTCCACGTATCGCCAAAAGCCCAAGCCCGGAAGAGCTTCTCTTCTCTCGGCACCGTTTGGCGCTTGTTTTTCGTCAACACCGAGCAGCGGGCGTGGAAAAATCCCACCACAACTATTAATCATTCGGGGCGGACATAGACAGCAACCCACTCCCACACCAGCCTTTGTCTTCTCAAACTACAACTTGAGCGGTAAAGTTTTAAAGACAGGGACGGAAGCAGACCAGCTCTTATTAATTCACCTTCAACACTTCTAAAACTGAAGAGAGGAGGAGGAATATTAATGATCAGGGTTAAACAGATTAAGTTTTACGCACAGGTTTTGGGCGCATGACTGAAAAGACGATTATTTTTTCGATGCAAAACAAACAAAATGTTTTAGTCTGTATTGTGTTATTTTGTTATGTTTTTGTTCTCACTATTTCAGATGTGGAGCTGTCACCAGTACATGGCTGGACATGACCGTGCACTGGAAGCTAGTCCCACGTTGCCTTTCGCCACCGCACCTGAACTTTTCCCTGACCCGGGCAGAGGCATAGAGAGTCGAGTGAGAAGTTATTTGGGGTTCAAAAACAAGGAGAAGATTGAAACCAAAGGCCCTGTGATGGTAGCCTACTTTTCTTTCACTTTTTGTTTCACTTTTTTTTTCCAGACTTGCCCATTGCTCAAAAGTAGTAGTTGATTGATTATGTTTAAAATCTGAAATGTTTTCGCATAAAACAAATGTTTAACACAAATCAAGGCTTCTTATCACTGTCAGCAGAGAGGAGTTAGAGGCGCAGACCTCTGGATGTTAGCCAGACGGCGGTCCATATCTTCCCACAATGTTGACACCCGGAGCTCTTAACAGCCAGGCTTGGGTTACCGATACACTCAGCCGAAGATAACTCTTTCTGCGAGGTTTACATCGGCCAACATCAAGGCTAATGCGAAATTCAACGCCTTACGCCGACTTGGAGACATCTCTCATGGATGCAGACGGACCAGGACAGCGTAATTGTTTGCGTAAAGGTGCTTGTAATAAAGCTATCTGAATTTTCATGTTGAACTCACTGGCTCTTTTTTATGACTGAAAATGTACATCATATATATAATAGGCTTTTGTTGAATAGTTGTCAGTTACATTTTGGAGGTAAGTGCAAAATAGTCCATTAATTATAATATATATGATTATTGTACTCATTGTCACATCCCCTCAGGACTTTGTTAATGTTTAACCTGTGTTTAAACTGACTATTGTGTTAACTCTCACTGAAAGGGTCTCTCAAGCAACAGATAAGCCCTTTGCATTGTTACTGTTGTTTAAACACACTGATTTGCAAAATTAACAGTGAAAAGTATTAAATACAATTATTACAATTAATAAGGATTCCACACAAACAGCAAACTAAGCGTTGCCCATCTTTGAAAGAATGCAGTATTTTTGAGGTAAACTTTGCAAACAAAGGCAGACTGTTGCTTCTTTTCGTTTTTATTCATGTTAAATTTAAGTGACTGTATGACTTCACACAGTTTCAGACGCACCAATATTTCAGTTTCTTAAACCTCTGCAGCCACATGTGTTGAAGCACTTTATTTTTCACAAACTGGCAATTGTATTTACTCTCATAAAGCATTTATTGGCAAAATGCAAGTGGAATTTTATCATCCTCATTTGTCGTGGTTTGAAGATTTTAAAATGTATGGAAAATTAGACCTGCCCTCTGATATCATATGTACTGAGAGGTCCACAATTACTCAAGGTTCAACTTTGTTTTATACATAACGTTTAAGCACAATATACATCTGATAGATTTATTTTTAATTCAGTTAAAATGTTAATCAGACTGAGAAATATGATTATCTGAGTTTAATAATAAGCAAATATTGACAGTGAAATTCGCAAGCTTAGAAAGTCTACAGCTGGAAATAAACAGACCATATTATAATATACATTTGTATGCGCCAGAAGAGCATGAAACTCAACTTCCGGGATATTCTAGACACATTTTTTTTAAGATCTCCACAAAATTTAAGAGAAAAATCAGCCAGATCTACTCACAAGTCATGACGGTCTGTGTCCAGCGGACAGAGAGTTCTGTCAAGGGAGAAGAGATCTGACTCGCACCCTGCAGAGGATCACTTCAAATGAAAATAAGGCAGATTTTCAGATCTATTTCTGACCCCCGGGGCATTCATTATTCAACAAGTCACGTGAACAGGGCGAATTAAAATTTCAGTACATTGGAAGTGACCTCTATTCGCGAATCAAATGACTTCAAATCTTGTAATTGAACTAGTTGGACTTCTTGGAGTCTGCGCAAAATTGGTGCCAATCAGACTCAACGCCATCTTCTGCACAGCTCCCATGTCTGCAGCAAGTGCTGCACATATGAGAAGAGGATTTAAGCATTTCTGCAGGATCGTTTTTCTTATGCAGACAAAAAAAGTGTAAGACATACCAACAAGAATAAAACACTGTGGTTGTGTGTCTGTCACTCTGAGGGATTTTACTGTGGGAATTTTGGTGAATGTCACTTTTATCTGATTTAGTATTAACTGCATTGTACACACATCCATTAAGCTATTATTGGCATATATACTGAGCAAAAACCATAAGTGCCAAAACATGTTGAAAATCATACTAAATTACATGAACAATGCCTGCATGTTTCAGCTCATATCTGCCCTTTCTGCGCGAACTGACGGGGTGTTTCTGTGATTTATTGCAGAGGAGCTGTCCCTAAGAATAATTTTGGGAAAATTCATGGCACAGATCCACACCTAAACGCCGTTTTTGTTTCCGCGCTGTCTCTGGGTAAATCTTAAATGAGAAGAAAAAGCTCGCGGAGGTCTCGGCGCTGATGTATGGTCTGAACATTGTGTGTGTCGAAAGGTCAGGGGTCAGAAGAAGTGCTCTGAGCCGGTGATTGGCCAGAGCCGGCTGTGTCCCCTGGTTGAACTCTCTATTGTTTGGATGTAGCAGGTAGTGACCAACACTCACACTCTGGTGCACTGAGGTTGGCTGAGATCTCCTTAAAATGGCAAGTGAGAACAATATGCGTGGCCGGATACATTTAACAATTTGGGGTTGGTTTGATTCCCGTGTCAGTAGCAAAGCCTGCAACACTGCAGCAGCTGATATCTGCCTACTAAATTCCAACCACATCTTATCTTTATCCACGAAAATACGCATGACATTCATGCACATTTTACGGATTAGAATCTCAGCCAGTTGAGCATTTAAAGACATAATTTAGTCAGACACATCATCTCTTTTTTACGCAATGTGTTGCAGATGGGGATACGTTTTGTAAGACATACTTCATTCTGAACAGGTTACACACCTTAAACACCTGAAAATGTTAGAACTGTTTCCCTCTGTGCAAGTCTTACTTTAAGGGAAACTCCGCAACTTTACGCACGGATTAGAAAATGAATCATGTCTGCAAATACTATCAAATATAGCAAATGATTTTTGGTCTGTTTCAATAAAGTAAAAAAGACATAAGAGACACATTAAAAAGAATTATGAAGGTGTGGCGCAGTAAATTATCCAGTGCTCGGACACACTATCACACTTTTACGCACGCATCTCCAAACACTGGATTACTGATTTAAAAGCATAAAATAGAAGTTCTGAAATAAATCTGTTTCTATGTACTGAGGTGAAAACAAGCATCATAAAAATAAAATGTTTCAGGATGAAAATAAAATCCACAAATTATGAAAATAATTTTTAAAAACGAGGCACCTATAAATTCATTTGGCACGTTAATACGCGCGGCTTTAAAAATACATGTTGCGCTCAAATCAAATCAGTGTTTGCAGTGACAAAATATCCAAAGCCAAGTCAGCCTTATAAGTGAAGTACATATTTATTTCACAGGGACAGACTGAGCCTACACTAGCCTACATTACAACGGTCATTACTGAGACAACACATACAAATATTCACAGTTTAGAACACAGCACAACATGGGACGGACTAGCACAAATAAACCTAGACCTTACAACACCAACGAACATAATTCTACATGACGAAATGCTTCTCTTATTGTGCCTTCATTATGATTTGCCTATGTACATTAAAATGTGAAAGTCACCTGGACTACATTCAACAGTAAACCAACCCACTCAAACGCACAAACTACACTGTTACTCTGACTGATGCCATTCCTCTAAAACTGCCGTCTGGTTTTCTAACAGGCATCTAGAGTCTCGCTAAATATCTTTCAAGTATATTAGAGCTTTCCATGAGCAATAAAAAAAGAAAAAAAAACAATACCCAAAGAGAACATAGAAAAATGAGTTCAAACTTACTTTTACCTCACTCAGTTTTAACTGTAATGATACATTTTGATCCAAGTCCTACGTCTGAATGTGCGTTATCCTTCTTTAATAATAATAAACAAATATATAAACACTTCAGTTGCCACCGTGGCAATTAAAGGTGAATTTCAAGCTTATATGAAGAGGGCGAGGACGACCGGACAGGGAGAGGGTATAGGACGTGACAGGGGCCCAATGGCAGAGGCAAGGTGAAAGAGATAACACCATGTGTGTAAAATACTGAGAATCGGTCCATCAAATTCCACTTGTGATATTTGCCATCTCAGTCTGGATTGGGTTCTTTTGTGGGATGGGGTTCATTCAAGCACTATAGACCTGCGGTGCACGGCGTGGGGACAAGCTGCTGGCCTGTTTTGATCTGCTGCTGCTGGGCCCCCGTGGCTGAGGACGAGGCCGAGCTCGAGGAGCGGATCTTGGTGTTGGGAAGCTTGTGCTCCTTCTTCCACTTCATCCTCCGGTTCTGAAACCAGATCTTGACCTGGCGCTCGGACAGACACATGGTGTGCGCAATCTCCACCCGCCTGCGCCGGGTCAGGTACCGGTTGAAGTGGAACTCCTTCTCCAGCTCCAGAGCCTGCTGGCGGGTGTAGGCAGTGCGGGACCTCTTGGGCACTCCTCCATTGTAATTGGGATTGACTGGAGGGGGGAAAAAAGCCATACACAGGCAAGCAAGCAGGTGTTACACGCAGGCTGATAGCGTTTATTCCAAACCTATAGTCCCTCCACTGGACACATTACACGGTTAAAAAAAACATATAACATTTCTGGGTTTGGTGGGAAATCACAGCCACTGTGTTTGTTTTACTCTCTGCCTTGAATCAGTTTACGGACATGACCTTAATGTGGAGATGCGGAGTGTACAAGCACTCGCATCCAGGGACATATCAAGCTTAGAAATGATTAACAAAACAGCGGGGTTGGATATTACAGTTTGGCTCGGCTCCAGTGGTGGAGGTAGTTTGGGTTAAAAAGCAACAAAGGCACATGGCCCCGACAGACGAACACAGGCAATAAAATTTACGAGGGTCCTTAATTACCGACCCTGCTGCTCGATAGTCGTAAATTGCTGTTGTAAGGGCTGCTACTAGTGCTGCCTCAATAGGCTTGCGTGTGTTCCAGTGGTTGTTTCTCAGTGGTTCTGCTATTTAACCGTGACGATAACTCACCGTTGCTAACGTGGACCTTTTTCATCCAAGGATAGACCACCGGCTCCTTGCCCTTCGCTACGCCGGGATATACCTCACTGGCGAGGCTGCAGTCTTTGCTGGCATTTGCCCCTGCGCCACCGTCTGGGGCCACGGTGAGGCGAGGTCCGTGGCTCTGTGGAACGGGTTGCGGCTGTGCGTGGTGCCCGTCGCCGAAATCATCGAGTCCGGTGGCGGGGACGTTACCGTAATCGTAGCCCGATTCTGTGTAGTTTGACCTCGGATAGGATGGCTCGTCGTGATGGGGGAAACCCGTATCTTTTGGCCGCTCGTAGTAATCACCAGGGTTGGGGATGTATCCGCTCTGCTGATATTCGTCGCATGGAGGAAAGGAAGGCTCGATATAGTTGGAGTTTATCAAGTAGGAACTCATGGTCATTAATTTGTGAAGTGCAACAATACTAATTTTTATCGCGCTGTCGTTTTTCTGATCTCCACAAAACCCTCCTACTCCCTGTCAAATGTACAAAGTTGCCTGGTCACGTGTGAAGCGCCACCAATCACCGCGTGTCCTGTGGGCATCATGTAAACAGGAACCAATGGAAAGCATGGCATTGGTACCACCAACACTGCTCGGACTGGCTTACGTTGATGTTTTCCTTATTAAATCACAGTATATAAAGCAAAACCAATCACCTAAGTTGTTTACTGCATGGGGCCAAACTTATGTGGGTGAGGCTTGTCTGCATGTGGAAAAATCCTCCTCCTCTGAAACAGAAAGTGGACGTGAAATTCAAGCCCTGACATTATAAAGGTTATCACAAACAAAAGGCTGTTACTAACAGAGGGGAGAATATCGGATGTTTCAGTTTGCAACATGTTGAATCCTGATAAAGAGACGAAAAGAGAAATAAAAAGAAACCACGCCAGCACAAGGGGGCAAATTGTAATGTTGCATATCAGCCTATTCAAATGATCGAAAAAGACAAGCTTCCTGCATGCACTGACGAGCCGCTGCTCTGCGGACACACAAGCCTGCATATAAAGCATATGACTTGTGCATCAGTAAAACCTGGTGAATACACGCTTATGACACACACACACACCATACACACACACACACTCATATATATAAACAACAGAAAACACCCATATCTCACGCTGCACACCTGCGTGCATGCACAAGGCCACTTTTTCTTCATTTCACGAGCACAAATGTGAAAACGTTTGTTTTCTGCAATCTGCAAAGACAAAGCAATAATTTAAGCTTTTTTTTTTGCTCTGTGTATGCACCACATGAAAGTTATCCGGCACTGATCGCACGGCCATCACGTATTATCAGCTCTCCTGTGTTAACTGCCACTGAAAAGCAACACCCAAACACTGCACAGCCACTTGCAGTACATGTTGTACCTTTCATTATAGCCCCATGCCAAACCAAAGCATGGGATTTTTTTTCTTTAACCAGCATAGACCTCTTACAGTAAGACATGCCAGATTTGCTCTGCACACACATAATCTCACATCCAGTGCAATTTTCCAATTCTGATGGAATTTGGAAATGTATAAAAAAGCTTTTCCACAGACAATTTTCCAACATTTCAATACAATTCTGCAATATTTTAATATGTTGAGAGCGTGCACTGCGCCTCCTGCAGCAACACTTTACTGTAAGGCTAAGATAACAAGTTGTCATGTGTTGTAACTATGAAAATATGCTTTGAATAGAGGGGTACTGAAAGTTTAAATAAAAGAGGAAATATTCCACTGTACGTTGATGAATAATAATAAAACAAGCAACATTTAATATTATTACAGGAGGGGAAAAAATCCACAAATTTATGATCATCCTTTGTCAGACTCCTGTATATTTAAATATTATTACAAATATTTTTTTTTATTTTTTTTTAAATGGCATGTTTCTAGAAAATATAAAAGTCTCTGACCGTGCTCCCCGGCATCAGCCATCACGTCCAGGTCCTGTTTCCTCTCCATGTCCGAGGTGCCACACTGTATCTGTGTCCCATGAAGATGCAGCAGCTCTTCACAAAGCTCATCCACACTGTCCACGTCAACAAGGCCTCTGCACAGAGAAACAAGAGGCCAAACTTCGGAAATATTGAAAGCTTTCTTTTCAATGCTTTTTTTCCTCTCTTTTTTTCTGGTCCCCTCCTATTCTATTCGCTCCTTCTAAACAGAGATAACTTCTGCCTGACCCCAAAGTGACACCGTTTCCATTTTGTTTCTGATTAATCTTGCCCATTGACAGTCTTTGTTAAACAACAAGGCGTGCCCCCTCTTTCCAAAGAGGCGACATTTTCATATCTGTTAGACGCAGTGACCTGGGGTTCACCCCGGACTTGGACTTCAGTTTTGCAGGGGTCTGTTCAGCTCTGGGGAGTTGGGGGAGCACTTAGCGTGGGTCAGCACCCAGCATGGTCCCCGAAGGATTTTAAAAATGTGCAAAAGACTTCAAACTATCGAGAAAATCACACGCCGAGGTGTGATTTAGAATATGTGGAATAGGGGACAGTGCAGCTACAGAGATCTGCTGCACATGGCCTTATACATTTGATATGAGATTTTTTTTCTGAGCTCCATTTTCGGATGCAGTCGACTTAAAACAGGTGACTTTTTTCCCACAGCAACCAAAGGCAGGCCTCACTTTTTGCTCTTCAAAACCCTGCTATGTTTTTTCATGTGAGCACACTGTTGCTGTAAGGCAGAGCTGCTGCTATCTTGTGTATCTTACAGGCTTTCTCGCACCTAACTCATTGTAAATGGCAGCTGATGTGCTTTCCGCCATATATCCACTGTATCCGTATGGCCGAGAGACCACCTGAGAGGCAATATGTCAACATAATGTCAGCGGTAAGACGACTTCACATCATATCTAAATTTACAGTCTGCTGCCATTCTATTATATATAGGTGCTGTATAAATATGGGCCAGATCAGCTCGGCTATTATCCACTTACTCCATTTTTGCAGGTCATTCTACTTGTTGCTACTTTTTTTCTTTAATGTCTCAGCTGTGAATAACTTCATTAAACATATTATCATGATTCAAGAATCCGATTCAGTGCTGCAGAGAAGTATTTTAGATAACAGTCCAGGTAATACCTCCGTTATCTGGTGCACAGGCCTGCAAGGTGCGGTTGTATGTCTGAGTGCAATAAAGCATCTGGAAAACTCTCCAACAATGCAGCAAAATATAATAGGATAATAATCATCCAATTGACCATTGGAGTAAAAGGCAGCATTTGGAAACTATGTTACACTATCAAAGTAATTTTCCACAAAATTTAAACACCCATTTTGCTCTTAATGTGAATAAAAACGGTTACAGCTCTGTGTTGGAGATTTTATTTTAGGACTAAATAATCTAACAGCCAGATCACGGTGTTCCCTTTCAGTGCATATACTGCGAGGTGAAGGTCTATTTAACCAATATACATCATGCTGACAGTTTACTGTAAATTTAGATTATCAGAGAAGTGCTGTGACGATGGTGACAGATTGCAGATGGCTCCCACAAGGTCTCTCGTCTATACGGAGCTCTGGCGGCGGGGTATAAAAAATCCTCTCTGCATTCAAGATGTGCCAAGGATTCGGGCCAGAAAACACCTTTCATGCCTTTATGGAAATATTTTGATATTGGTAAACGCTCATAATAAAATCTTTTTTATACAATGTGTCACGTGTGGTCGTCCTTTCCAGCACTTTACAGAAAAGACTGGCAACAGAGCGAGCGTTCACAATAACTGAGAGTACTCACAGCTGCAAACTTTGATTAGACCACTAACGTAGTGACCTTCAAGCCTTCAACAAATTGAAAGAGGCGAACAAAAGCAGCTACATTCTTTGGAAAGTGCATGGATAACTTCCCTATTCCTCTAAGTACAGAAGCTGTTATAATTGAAAGTACTGAGCTGAATATTTCAAACAAGAATGATAAAACTAATGTCTCCAAAACGCAAAAACTAGAGCGTCTCACTGAGGTAAATCACAGATAGATTAAAAAGTTGAATGAGTCGGATTGTGCACTTTAAGGTGAGTTAACAATCAGGCCACCAACGTTTGAATTAAATCAATTGAAAGCATGTGAAATGATGCTTTCTGTTAAATTATCTAGCTTAATTTTAAAAAGTGTGTATGAAATAATAACCCTCAGCGCTGTGGCTTTGGATGAACGCACTTGCAGCCTTTCGGGTGGGTTCAATTCTCTATTGATCTGTGAGCTTTTACTTTTAAATCCAATAAACAAAGTTGTTCTGAACAAACGACTCACCTTCTTTTAATTTCGTTGAACGTTGTTGAGACATTTTAACACTTTTCATAGTACAAAACATCTATTTGTGCCGCGCGCTGTGTGTTGTGCGTCTATAACTGTTATATTACTAAGAATAAAATAAGATTTTGCAAGTTTCTACATTGAAGTGTTTATTTTCTCTGACTTTAACGTTAAGATGGCAACAAAAAGTTGATAAAATCGAAAGTGGCACTGTTTTATTGGTCATTTTTAATCAAATGGATCTCATATTCTATATTTTTTTATTCTGATTTAAACTGAAAATGCAAATGTTTTTGTGTGTTGCGTTGCCGACTACGTATAAGAAGTTGTGCGCCTTAGCCGAGACTCATATTTAAGCTTTTTCAGCATTATATCCATAAAATAATTTTGTTTTCCCGCCAGTTCGAGTTTATCAGCCATATTTATTTACTTCTTTTTTTCACTGGGCCTTCACATCTACAACCAAAGTGCTTTATGAAGTGGCTGCGTTCTTCTTCCAAAGCGGTTAAACAGGCCTGGTAAAAAATAAGAATAAAATAAACTACATCTTTTTTATATGTATTGCAACAAAAAGAATTTTTTTAAAGCTTTCCTTCTCTGAGTCAAAAAAACATCTGTGACATTTCTGTTTTCTTAAAAGGCTTCTATTCAGCGGATCAGGAAGAGAGGGGCTAAATGTTTTTTAAGGGGTCCGGGGGCTCAATTTGGGGGCTGTGGGCCTTCCCATTACCCTGTGACCGGGTCGAGAGTATCAATCCTCAAAATGCAAATTTTGCCCTCGTCCCTAAACATATCAAATGCAATTTATTCAAAGGAAATTCACCAATCAACCGCCCTAATAAAACGCCAGCTACTCAATCTTGTTGCAGGGGACGGGTGGGGGGTCCCCTCCCCCGGTCCCAAACGCGAGGTCACCGCGCTTTCAGGGTTCACCTGGAGTGCACCGTGCAACATATGTAATTCAAAGCTATTCTGTCTTTTGTGTGGAGAGTCAAGATCGCTATTATAAGGCTGGCATCAAGCTCCGAGTGAACAGATGACGGAGACTTGTTCAGCGCGTAAACTTTTGACCCCAATTTTTCCTCCTCTTCTGCAGCTATCTCGCTCTCATCTGTCCCAGCCCAGTGAGATATCTGCCCCTCTCGAAACGAAAAATTGATTTGAACAATGTGTATATCTCTTGCCATCGCGATGATCATTTTCGCAAATTTCATAATTAGAGAAGATGCCAGCACAAGACCTGAAATGCAATTGTGGCTTTATGATGTTTCCAAAGAGGGAGTGAAAAGATAAATCCAATAGGCTCCCACTCAAGACTAATAGGGCCGTAAAATATGCAAATCATTCATTAGCGTTATAGAGCAACCAAAGCAGCCAAAAGTCTTTGTTGGAGGCAACACTTAAAGTTAGACTCCCCCTCTCTCTTCACACACTCCTTTCCTCCAGTGTAAGGATGTTACCACGGGCTCTGTGTCCCTCGGTAAATTCATTTATACGCATTATGCTTATAGGCAACGCCAAGCAAACGTGTCATTAACGTGAAGGCGCGTGTGCGCGCGGTACCGTGGATGTGTGAGTGGTTTCCCTCTCTCCATACAGCAGGGTGACAGTGAACTTGGCCTAAAGCGAGCTCTGCTGGTGGCTCTGAGAGGATGCAGATTTATCTTGGTGCTGTGGCTGACCTCCAGATGAACCTACAGCGCTCCTCTCTCTCTTTCTCCCTCTGCCTGGCAGTATGCCGCACATGGGGCCCTGTCGAAATTTCTCCATTTGAAATATTGTCAAGGGTTTTAATTTCCAAATAGCCGCACTCTCAGAGTGTCCTGTTGTATTTTCAGCGTGTCGAAAATCCAACTGGAAAGAGTGTAAATCCCGTGTTTTGTTAAGATGGTGACTTCGTTACGAAACAACGCGTAAAAATTGTTCAACAACAAACAGATGGATATCAGCAGTATGGTTTCAATTATTCTCCTATTTTGAAACCCCAAAATGTTATTATTTGTTGGATTATTAAAAAAGAAAGAAAAAAAAAATACATTTCGGGAGTTCCTTCTCATCTGGCCAGAATTTTCAAAAGGAGGCCAGATTTTAAATTCCACTCCAGCATTGGTGAAAAGGGATTTAAAAAGCTATTTGAAGTGATGAATACATTTATTTATTGGCAGAAATAACATATTATTTTAGACGGAGTGGTGTAGGCCTCTGAACCCAATATAAAACTTGCTATTTAGGTTGGCTGACGGACAATATTGCAAATCCGCCCAGGCAACAACTTTAGGAAAGCTGGATGGATATTTGCAAGTTTGTTTGTTGCCAAAAACTCACACGATTCAAACAGCGATACCCACCCAAAAAAGTTGGATGTTTTCATATTTGGCCTTGAAATTTCAAATTGGAAACGGCGCATCGAGTCACACACTCTTTGGTTGAAAAAACACACAGGGGTGTAAAAAGAAAAACACCAACGCGTCCAAAAAATGAGTTAAAAAAATAGATATACATATTCCCCATTATCAGTCCATGATTTTAAGGGATCAGGGTCCACTGGTGGCCGCTTTCGCCCCGGCACTGATCGGACAAGAGGTCACCACAAAGCGAGAGTGACTTTTAAGAGGTCATCTGAACTTTTCAACCCCAAACACAAAACGATGGGCTGACACAAAACGGAATTCCTTTTCAAACGTCTCCCTGCTGCTGTTTGTTCCCATGTTGTGTTTACTTGACACTGTTTACAGCCCATCCTAAAGCCATGAGCAGTGCCAACATGTGGAGCGCAGCGCTCAGCATAACAACTGCAACTTTTTTTTCCCCCAGGATCATGGACCTCCAACTTCCAAAAGTCATCAGCACATACAGAACCCAATCAAACGTCGCTAGCTGTAAAGCTGTAGGCCTGCATTAGCGCTTAACTTTATCAAGGAAATCTCCACACTCCACACATCCCTTGGAAACTTTCTGGTTCACGGTCTGTGAATCCTCCAATGTAATAAAACGACAACAACTAGAAGTTTGTGGGGGTGGAAATGGACACAGAGATAATTATCCAACATGTAAAAATGGATTATGAGTTACACCACAGATGGAGGGAAACAAGTTACACGGGGAAGGAAGCAATTAAATAGCCATGAGCCGGACCCAACCCTGCGCAACATCTGCCGAGACCAGTATTCAGCGCTGCACAACTGACAAATTAGTGTAATGGACTAATAGGGACAGATAGAGGGAGCGAATACAATAATATGGCTGTTTAACACAGGCTGGCTGTTCTCGGGCTACCGGATAGTCTGCAGAAACTTACCCAGAGACGCGGTCCTCTTCCTGGAGAGCGTCCGGTCCATACTGAGGCAGACTGAGCAATAGAGACGGGCTGTACCGGTCAAGTAACACTTACAGCCTGCAAAGAGAGAGTCAGACGAAGCCTCGCCGTCAGTGCGATTATATGTTATGTGCAATATACTGTCAACTCCCCAAAACCATAAAACTTACTTTAATGGCTACCACGTGACCGTTTATGGCCAGTGAGCCTATCTGGCCGCGCTCCGGATGATTTTTACGATCTAATTCATAGACAAAACCCCCCATTCATTTAGCACCCAAATGTCAGAGAGCCAGAATCGGCCCTAATAAAGTTTACAGCTTGAAAAGTCGAGCTGATTCTCCGGGAATAGCCCAGGAGTCTGTGCGCAAAGGGGACGCCCGGTCACTGGAGCCGGTGAGTGGCCAAGGACCCCAAAGCCCCCCGCTCCACATGCAGCAAGGTGAGTAAAACATGAAGCTTTCATTCAAGGGGACCTGTTGAATTCAAGGATTTAACTCGAGTAAACAATTTTTGTCAGCTCATACAGGTGACCTCAAGATTTTAGACCAGACAACAAACTCTGACTCCTCTCTTCCATGACGCAGCGTGGCGAAGGCGTAAACGGATCTTTGGATATATATTTTTTGTTTTACAAAAACGTACACTGTGATGTTGCCGTTCCAGTAGAAATTTTATTATAATGGCCATCATCATCATCATCATCATCATCATTATTATAGTATATTCTTGACTTCCAGTCTTTGAAAAACATTTACAAAAAGCTAATCACGATGGAGTTATACACATAGGCAATGAAATTTACTGTGGGGACCCTCCACACAAAAACAGCTAAAGAAAGAAAAGACATAACACGTTTTTTTTTACTAAGATGTTGCGCCCTGGTGAAAAACACAAACAGAAGCTCCTGCAAGAAAGAAAAAAAAAGATGCAAGGCACAGCTACTGTACATACAAGACTGAGTCGGCACTTCTGTCCATACATGTGTTCACAACGCACACAATAACCATACAAGGCTCACTGCTGGCTCTACTTTTGGAAGCAAGTTATCTGACAAGTTGGTACAATACATCAAACAAATAAATACATACATATACAGTACATACATAGAAAACGAAGGCTAAACACCAAGGCAGCTCAACCTCAACCCTCTATTCATTAGGCTGGTATTGTTCTGAGTGCATCACACAACTTTTTACTGGGTTTATTTGCGGTAGGTAGGTAGCATTTCAAGCTTTGACGTTTTTATTTTTTCGTCTGAACAAGAAATAATTTAAACAAACATTTATTTTGTTGCTTTTTCTACTAAATCTAGACAGAACTGTACATAATGCATTTTTTTTTACTCACATAAGCATTACCACGGTGGAAATAAAAAGGAAATAATATTAAGGAATATAATGGGACGGTTGTTGGACATACAGTGGGGCTCAGGTGGGGTGTCCCCTTCCCCGCGCACAGCCCCGGTCACAAGTCTCTGCGCTTTTTTGAAGTAGGAGGAAGGGGAAGTTGATATGACAATCTTTGTTTTATTTTTTTGTATATAGTGCTCGCTATGAGGGGCAGATGAGTTGAATATCAAGGCCTGTAGCCTCCCCCGCCTGCAGCCGCCATGTTCATGCTCTTCAGCTTGTTGTCTTTCTTCCACTTCATCCTGCGGTTCTGAAACCAGATTTTGATCTGTCTCTCTGAGAGGCAGAGGGCATGGGCTATCTCGATCCTCCGCCTGCGGGTCAGGTACCGGTTGAAGTGGAACTCCTTCTCCAGCTCCAGGGTCTGGTACCGGGTGTATGCAGTCCTGGCTCTCTTTCCCTCTGGTCCTGACAAATCTTGTACAGAAAGACAAAAAGGAAAATACATGAGATGCAGCGGATTTAATTATGATAATAAAAAAAAGATGCAGTCAGTGCAGGAACTTTTTTTGGCTACATATCTCGCATTTTTTTCCCCATATTGTCTGTTTGTTTTCTGCACACGAAGTTGGCACAAGGCTAAGTTTCACACGAGGCTTAAAAGATCATCAAATTATTCCAAACAACCAAGCAAAGTAAGAAACACACCTTTTCAACTGCACCTTGCGAAAAGGAATTTACATACTAAACTGATATAAAATTGGGGCCATTTGATCTTAAAAAATACAATATAATAAAGAATATCCTGTAGATATATAATACATGTTCAACTAACTTAAACCTCATATGATAATATGTTAGAGTACGCCGTACCTGGTCTGTGTTGACAGCACTAAAAAGCAGTAGGCTAATACACCAAACAGGTGAGAGGCGCATATGGCGCCGTGTGCCCCTTTGCAAAGTAAATATATTTAGTACTAAAATGGTCTGAATCAGGCCTGTTCTGCTTGTAGTTTAAAAGTCTGAATAAATATAAACATGATTACACCTAAACCAAACAACAACATTATGCCAGGTCTCCAAAATCAATACAAGATCATTAAAAAAAAAGCAGTTTACCATGATTTATATGTAGTTTTCTCATCCACGGATATATCTGAGGCTGTGTTGACTCCGTGACATTTTGTGGAGTTGTTGGTGCGCTTCCCGCAGGCTTCTCTTCCTCGAGGGGAGAAGCTTTGGACACACAGTCCCGACTGAGCAGCAGCGTGCCTCCGTTCGAGCTCGAGCACGGGGTAGAGCACGGGGTCGTTATAGAGTTTTTCACGGCTCGGTGTTGAGACTGAGTCTCGGTGACCGGGGACGAGCTGGCGACCGAGGAGCACGGTAGTGGGTCAGGTGTTGGCGATAGAGACGATGTCCCGGTGCTGCTGGCGGACTGGGTGTACCTGACCGGCTCCACCGAGGGTGTTGTCGCCGCTGAGGAGTAGCCCGGTGTCCGCTCGTTGCCCACAAAGTGTCCGGTACCCGTCCGCCCGACTGTTAGGTCCATCCCGTTGTAGCCATAGCCATACCTGCTGGAATGCATGGCTGTTGAGTCTCTGTATTGCTCGTTTGCCGTATTATGGTCTCCATAATTATGTAACTGGAAGTCCGCGCCATTGGGATAGCGACCGCAGAATGAGTTCACAAAATAGGAGCTCATTTGTTGACAATTCCACCGTTTGCTCGTTGTAGGTATTGTTGTTGTTTTTTATTGTTTTAGAGGTAAAATAGCATAAACCTGTGTGCTTGATTTGTGGCTCTTATGGTTTAGCGCGTCCTATAGCACCCTTGCACAATTTATGATGAATTATGGAAATGAGTGGGACCATGGACTTGATTCTCTCTTACGTAGGCACCCAAATATGGGGTACGGCGGAGTATCACGTGCTTTTGTTGACCAGTCGTAAATCCTGCTTGGTGACCTCCAGAGGTAAACTCGTGCACGGAGGAAATACTGGGTGGGATGTGAAGGGCGCGCGCCTCCATGCGCTCGTGGCTAGGGCAAGCTCTGAGCCACGGTTTGGGTGTTTTGAATTGTCGTGGTGCGCCATCCTCTGGCTCAACTGTTGCACTGCCTGTCTGCGGTGCTTTCTGAGGCGTGGGCTCCACACGGGGTCATTCAGAGGTTAACGACCATTGCGGCAAAAACCAACGGGCTCCTAAACAATATAACAAGTGACATGCTGAGAGTGCAATCTCTGCGAGGATAGTGTACAGAAATAATTCGATCAGAATCTGTTATGCATGTTATGATAGGCGATGAGTGCAAATAGTGTGCGCACTTAATAGAATAAAAGCCCATTTAAAGCAGGACTGCTTTTTCACAGTTTTTCTTATGATCATAAAACAACTGAAGGTCCGTCAATGTGGGGAAAGACTGATGAATAAATGTTTTGCGTAAAGATAAAATCCAAGCATCACATTGTCGGATAATAACACAGAGACTCCCATTCAAGGCCTGTCTTTTAACAGTGAAGAACTGATAACTTTAAATATAAGCTACACATGAAGACACGTTACTGTCAACTTTACACTGGTTAAAATATAACGATTTACACAATAAGCCCTCAGATGATTTTATAAGCTCGTCGCATGTAACCCGACTTTATTACGCCTCCGTTTTAAGGCGAATCATCGTTCACATTGACTTTTAAATAGTCAATATATTATCAAATTGCATTTGTATTATTTGTATGTTTGTGAGGTATCAACACAAGATCGAGAGCAACATAAAATCCCTTTTCTATAAGCAGCTACCCAGCGTGGAGTTTTGTACAGTCACTCTGCAATTTAAAGACACAAAAGAGACGAAATTTACAAATATTGAAAAAGGAAATATTCGAGCGATTATTGGATAAAATGAAACCAATCTATTTGAAATGTTTAATGTAAAATAACCACAATGTTCAGACAATAATTCATATTTTTAGTTTCTGCATTGTGCTGTGAGTTATTTGTATTCACTGGGTTACAAAGCAGTAGCGTCCGTTGTTTTTACTTTTATTTTATCTTCCACTTTTTGAAAAATAAAAATATAGCCTCGACTATTGTGTGTGATATAACAGTTTTAAAAAAGTAAAACGATTGTCTGATGGATGGATGAAGTACAATGCAGCACAGACAAAGTAAAAACGATTGATTCTCGCTTTTAAAAACTACTTTAGCATTTTAGTTTTAAGGGGAAACGTTGCCTACGAAACAAAAAAAAAACTCTCTCCACCTTTGACTGTAATCTGGCCAATGCACTTATTAAAAAGTGTAAATCAGCTATCCACTGTTCATGTTAATTCTGAGCAGGAATACAAAAACTGGAGACCCGCACAGAGCCCGGCACAGACTCTACAGAGGCATGACGCCTCGTCCTGCGCTCTCCGTTTGGTTTTCTCCTTGTGGAATTTTTATGGCACCTTCGAGTCTCCAAGGCAGCGACTTGTCCTCTGCTTTCCCCCACGTGCTATTTTCCCAGAGCAGCCCCTTTACCCAGCACAAGCCCAATCATGTGTTACTGACAAAAACAGCGAGATACAGATTATTTATTCGGTCCCAGGTATGTGCGCCCTTTGCGGTAACAGACCCTCAGCCAGAAGGCACGATGTGAGGAAGGGTGAACACCGGGCTCCCACATACAGTGGGCCCACACTAAGAGAAGACCTACGCAGTGTGTGTGTGTGTGTGTGTGTGTGTGTGTGTGTGTGTGTGTGTGTGTGTGTGTGTGTGTGTTGGCTAAACAGTCATGCTCCAGCAGCTGATTTATGGCTGGCCAATGGCAACAAAGTTCCCACGAAAATTATTTCCCCCGAGTCGAGCCAGGGACACACCCAGGAACTAAATAAGGACCAAAAGAAAGGAGATGAAAGAACTGAGTGCGCACTGGTGTCAAACATGTCGAGCTGGGAGCAAGGGGGCCACTGCTGCAGGAAAACAGGAGGGCAGTGCACTCTGCAGGCACCCTCACACATTGGCACTCGTGAGTCTAAGAGAATACATTTAAAATCTTATATCTTAATCCAAGAATATCATTACGCACGACTAGAACGTCTAAAACTCACAGTGGTCACAATAAGGATAGTTATGACATTTTATGAAATACACAAGCGGCGCAATTCTCAGCCAAATAGCAGCAGACGCATTCTTTTCCATCAGAAAGAACAGCAGTCAAAACATACACAGCAACGTTAATGTGAAACATATTTTTGCACAAAAAGCCGGAGTAGAATAATGCCATAAGCAGGTATGGGACATGCAAAATTGAAAACTGACACAATATTGGATGCATGTGACTGTACATTCCCTTTTGCACGAGTGATATCTTGCAAAAACATCTGCTTTGCATTCAAATCTTCAGAAGTTGGTTGCTCGACCGACGCATAATTTATTGCACGAAACAAATCACTGCAGTGTCTCAACACAGGCTCACTAAGTGCATGTTTAGCAACACCGTTAACAACATCGACGTGCGAAAACAGAGTATAAATAATAAAATATTTTACTTTTCTAAATTCAATTGATAATTACATTCTTGCTGCTCAATTAAAGGTCATCCTGACGTAAAAATAACCCTGCTTTGTTCACTGAACAATAGCCTGTTTATCAAATCAGCGCACGATGATTCGAGGCCTGCGTGTATTCATACGCAGCACACAAAAATTTAAAGCATTATGCATGGACACAGTCACAGGTAGAAATAGAGGTCGACATGTCTGTCCAATGTGCACCGCAGGACATTTGCAGCAAAAACAGACCGAGCTGCAACCACAAATACCCCCACTGTCTCCACAGGAGGGCGTCAAAGAGCTCATCTTTTGGCCACCATCCACCCAATGAATTTTGCAGCCGAAAGCCCATCCCCATTCAAATCCAACAACAAACAAATAATATCTTGACAACATGCAAAAGCCAGCAGCACTGTTGTCACGGGTTATCTCATGCGGACTGATGACACTGACCACGTAGCATATGCCTTTTAAATCACAATAAAATAAACTGGAACAGGAAACCATTTCTCCCACATGATTTTAAACCTCTGGATATCTACACAGGAAGCAAATAAGGTGCAATGCTTCGACAAAGAACTGGTTATTGTTTGCTTGACTTGTTTGTCATGCAAATTCATAACAGGGCAAACACATAGACAAGTTTCAATTGCCTTACCTCGTGATGGCTTGTAAACAGGGGAGGTGAGGGGAGGGAGTTGGCAGGTGCAGACGGACAGTGACGGAGAGAAGTATCCAGCTGAGTCCCCGGACGGAAACTGGGGCTCCCGGGGGGTCAGTGACGCACCGGGGCTCCTTCCACTCATCTTGCCCAAACGTGTCAGGACACTCGACGGCAGGGCACCCAAACGATCCAGTCATATCCTAAAGGCAAGCTCCTGCGCGTCGAGCCTCTGCCTCACCGAGAGAAAACTCCAGAAAAGGTGTAAAAATGTAGAAGGTCGGTGGTGGGAAACAGCCGCGTGGAAGCTCGAGACCGTTAAGTGAAAGGCTGCTCTATTCTGCTATTGGAAATTATATATAAAAAGTTCATGTTCACGGCTCCCTACCACGTGACGAGCTGCGGCCAATGGGAAGCCGAGCCGGGTCGTAAAGTTGTATTGCTATGTTGTAAATTTTCATAAACAACAACGGATTTATGACCCAGCGCTGGAGGGAGAGATGGGGAGAAAGAGGAGGGAGAGAGATGGGGGGGGGGGAGACAGAGAAGGAAGGGGGCAGGTCACCGTCAGGCGCCATCTTACAGAGGACAGAGGGAATGTAGAGTTCAACAGTAATTTCCCTTCATGTGCAGCCTGCCCCATCTCGCATCCTCATAGTTCACATTCCCCAACTTAAGTGTTTACCTAACACTCATAATGGAGCGCGACATGTTTCATTACATGCAACCTAATATCGGCCACAGTCAACAGCACTTATGGGTGCCTGTGAGCAACATAATATTACTCAACCGGCGCGTTATTATGACTGTGGTTATTATCATGACTGTTGTGGTTGCACAATATTAAATTCGCAAATATTACATGCAAACAAATACACAGATAAAAGCTATTTTTTTATTCAACCATTATATTTTAATTTACAGCTTTAAGACATTCCCAGAGGTTTAAGACTGTCTTTATATTTATTTGCTCACATGTTGCTTGTACTTCACATTGAAAACGTGCGCACTGAACCTAAATCTACCACAAGATTTGCACATTTTAGCTTTTTACACGAACACAAAAAAGCAATGCCTTGATATTAAAAATGTTAAATAAAAGTGCATGCGTTTATTGCTGACATTCACAAACACGTATGAAATTTGGAGCCTGCAAATTTATCTAAAAGGAAATAGGCAACAACATTTTTACAGTACACGGCTGAGACTTCAAAACATTTACGTCAGAGTATTCCTGTTTACATTAGATATAATGAGCAAGTTGGCTTTCTGGGAATCTGAGGTAGGTTACATAAGATCATCCGAAACTACTAAACAAATGTTTAACCTGGGATGTATAGAGGGGAAAATAAGTATCGAAAACAGGCATTTTAACATTATAAGTGATAAGCAATTATATCTAGGATAAAAATAATAATACAGCGGGTCACCTACTGAAGCAGCTAAATCACAGTTGGAGGCATTTAACTAACAAAACATTCACTTTTAATTAGCCTGAACTCAAAATAAGGCACATTTACGCAGGACGGTGTCTTTGTTCCCTTTAGAAAATACAATCGTCTGTGGTGCAGAATTACTCGAATAGGTAAAATACATTTAATTTACGTTGAATTCTTTGTGTCAGTGTTTAATATTAGCAGGTAAATATTAGGTAGTTTTTCGTTAAGGAATGTTGATTCAGTAGTACAATCAGGTTAAATTAAACACTATCGTGTTGCATGTATAAAAATATAGTTTGGATAGGTAGTTGATGTCGCTCTTTGATGCGGAGCCTTTGTGTGTATTTAGGGTTTGAATATGAACACAGACCTACAGCCTGCTGTTAAATGCTTATTACATAATTGCCTTCAGCTGTCATTCAATTAGTCAGCCTACAAAGCTTTTAGTGCATGAATGGTATGTGAGAAACATCTCAGGTATATCTCTAATTCACACTAAACAGTGTTTTTCTTCCATTTAATTCTCTGCCCGTGTCTTTCGTTACTTTGCAGCTGTTTCTGACTCCAAAGCGCCGCTCCGGGTGTCTCCAGCTTCGGGCTCTCCGGCCTCTGACACCGCCTGAATGTCACCGTCCTTTCCCCCGGGGGTCGGTTCCTCCTTGTGGTCTTTCTTCCACTTCATCCTGCGGTTCTGAAACCAGATTTTAATCTGTCTCTCTGAGAGGCAGAGGGTATGCGCAATCTCGATCCTCCTCCTGCGGGTCAGGTACCGGTTGAAGTGGAACTCCTTCTCCAGCTCCAGGGTCTGGTACCGGGAGTAGGTCTGCCGCCCCCGCTTTCGGTTTGGATCTGTGGAAGATAAGATGCGCCAGCTCTGTATAATCTGCAAAAAGGGCTTTTTTTTTCTGCATGCATGAAATGTGATACTCCATAAACCATTAATTAAAGTGGTGTTGAAATTGATGCTGACAATAAAAACTTATAGCTGGAATCATTTTGAGACCCATTAATCTATTTGTGATAGCGCAGTTAATTGTGGCTCATGTTTTTTTTTACATCATCACTACACACACACACACACACACACACACACACACACACTCTCTTACACAACACACTCAAGTCTGTAGGGGAAAGGTTTTCTTTTTCTAAGTTCACTACATCTATTTAAAGTCGTCCTGCTGGGATGTTTGGCTCATGCCTCCTTTGATACTCTGCATGCCTTTCCAATTAAAAGCCAGCGATGCTCTGCGCACCGAAGGAGCCATAAGTAATTAGATTACAGCCCCAAACACCTTCTCCCTCAAAATTATAACACATGCCAATGTTTCAAATTGCTTGCATTCTAAATCCACTTGACTTCTTTATGTAGCCGACAATACTGGTGCATATTGATCCAGCAATGTGAACGAACGGGTTTCAGAAAATACCAGAGCCTCTGCAGTGCAGACCCAATTAGAAAGGAGCTGCAGAGTGCAAGAGAACTGATTTACACAACAGGCCGGTCTTTTTTTTACAACCACAAAGGGGAGAAGAGGCTATAAGAGTAATAGGAGTGCAGAGAAAACCCCCAGCGGCAAGGTCTCTGCGTACTGAACACACAGAAGCGCTGGCCAAATGAATTTATGGCTGCAGAACTCATTAGTTGCGCAATAAAAGTTTTACGATTCTTTCCATGCAACACCAATGGCTTCACGAAATTAATTGAACCACTAACGGCCAATGTAAGTATCCCAATGTTTTGTAGAAGCATTGACCTGGGGGCTTTGAAATAGCACATAAGAGACAGTATTAGCACATACCTGATGCTCTCATCCAGGGGTACATCCGGTATTGTTTGTCCGGCGGCGAGGTAAGGGGTCCCGGCTCCGGGTGGCAGCAGCTGTCGGTGAACAGGCGGCTCTGGTCAAACAGGCTGCAGTGCAGTGTGTGCGCGTCCTGCCCCTGGCCATAGCCCGAGGTAAACATGGGTCTGCTCTGGTACACTGCATTATTGACGCTGTAAACTCCTGACAGAGATGGTGCAAACGCGATGGCCGCAGCCGTCCGAGCCGAGGCATAGTCCTCTCCACTGGGTCCAATACTGCAAGACGCCCGCTCCACGTTTGGGAAGAGAGAACTACCCGCCGTATATTTGCTAAGAAGACCATCCACATAATAAGAACTCATATTTTTTTCCTCTGATTTGTTGGCCCAGAATCCTCAGTGTCGTTTTTACGAGGTAGCGTGATATATGACAGCAATACACCCTAGATTTACACCAAACCCCATTTTTACTCCGGACCAAAGAACTCACCCACGTGACTCGGGCCTGGCCGCTCTCGTCCAATCAGCACGCAGACACGGATTTCATTATGGCGCAGGACTGCAGAGTGGGATTAACACTTCACACACACAGACACACACACGTGAGAACACACCACAGAAATTCACACAATCCCAGTGATCTAGAGGTCATTTAGGAGAGGCTGTATAAGGTCATGGCTTTATAGGACGTCTCTCACTGCTGCTTTACGAATAATCATCTGTTTTAAAAAGCTTTATTTATTTATTTCTATTTTATGTAGCTTCGCAGAATACCTCCAAACTACTAAATAAAGTTCTACATTCACTCAGTCATGGACTACACAAATATATAGCACATAAAATGGGCTGTAACAGATGGAACTAAAAATATAGCTAACAAATCCGACATGATGTGATGTTGTTGGTTTCCTTTGCTTTTAAAAACGACAGCCTTACATACAATCTAATGCCAAAAAGAAATGTGTATATAACAAAATTTGGTTATATATCTCTTTTGCATATTAGCAAGATGTGTAGAAACAGTTTTTCCCATTGGGTCTGAATATGATCATTTATGATAGTTTAACTTGGTGGAATTTTATGGTTAGTTATGGTCGTTTTAACTTATATAAGGTGTCTATATAAGATTATATTAAATATTATTTTATANTACAATCTAATGCCAAAAAGAAATGTGTATATAACAAAATTTGGTTATATATCTCTTTTGCATATTAGCAAGATGTGTAGAAACAGTGTTTTTCCCATTGGGTCTGAATATGATCATTTATGATAGTTTAACTTGGTGGAATTTGTAGTTATGGTCGTTTTAACTTATATAAGGTGTCTATATAAGATTATATTAAATATTTTATAATTTTTTATTTATGATTATAATTGTGAATACTATGCACTAACAAGATTTATTTTCGGTGAGAAATTGACGGGAATGTGAATAAAACCCCTTTAATTGCACTAGCTATTATTATTATTACTATTATTATTATTATTATTATTATTATTATTATTATTGATGATGATGCTCAATTCATCCTACATGTTTTTACTGGCATTGCAGTGTTTCCTAATTGATTGAACTGATTCAACTGATTGAATTAATTGATTGAATTACCAATAAATTAATAAATCCAAGCATGCCTATAAAAATAAACCCACAAATATAAAAGAGAAAATTGTCAGAATAAAGCTTCAATAAAAAAAAAGACTATTGATATTACTACAGTAATATAAAAACAATAACAACTTACTACTATTAGGCTACTTCTTCCTCTACAATAATAACAATATTAATAATGACAATAACAACAATGATAATTTCACAATATTTGTGAACATGTAAAAACAATTTCCAGCCGGTTGTGTTGTGTTTATAACTGAGGCCTAAATCAAAAACCCTTCGGTTGAAAGATATATCTTAGTTAGGATATTAAGTTCCACATTAATAGATGCAAATAAGAAAACATTTTTAATGTTATAACTCTTCTATTAAACAACTTAACTTGTTTCGGTTGATGTGCGTCTATGAAGCCGTGTGAAAACATTAGAGAGACAAACATGAAACAGGGAGCGGCTGTCTGAATGCAGGAGCAGTAATCCTGCAGTCGCTGTGTGCTGGCTGTTTCATTCCTCCCTGCAGAGCCGCAGGCTGGAGACGCAGCTCTGCGCTGAGACTGTAAAAAGGTGTGAAATTATTTTGCTGGACTCTTAAAAATGTTACTACAGTTTGTTCTCCAGTGCAGGTTCATTAGGGAGAAGGGTTAAAAGTAGTAGGGTGATGTTGTGGAACAGTGTCGCCACCCTCTGGTGACTTACAGGGACTGCAGGGTGGGGAGGCAGCAGTGCGCAGGCGTGTTTCCTTTCTGTTGCAATCCCGGATAAAATGCAGGATTAAAGTCAGAGAAATGACGCTCCAAAGGTAACGGTATGTTTTTGTTTCGGTTTGGATTTTAAGTAAACCGCGGATGTCTTTAAACAGACTTGTCCAGACTTATTTTGTAAAAAAGCATCATCTATAGGCCTACCACTGTGTTTGGAGCTAGCTGCTGCCTTTATTGCTCCTTCTCCTTTAGGACGGGCCCAGCAAAGGAGCAGAGGGCGGAAGGTTCCCAGGTAGAAACAAAGGATCGCTCCAAATGACCGTGAGTCCTGCGCGTCCCCGTCGGGGAGAATCCAATAAAGCTGATCATTTCCGCTCGGCCTTTTGTCCAGAGCGCAGTCCCACAGAAAGAGAAGAAAAAACAAATGGGTGCCATTCTGGAAACGGCCTAATTGTGTCTGGACGGCCATAAAACCATTAAAACTGGAATGCCAGACAGTATAGCAGACCAGGCGTTTTATTGCACTGTCTCTGGTCGAGTCTTTGAAGTTTGGGTCCATCTGCGTCCCTTAACGCGTCACAACAGCACTCCAGTTGGACTAAAGTCCGAGTTACCTTCTAACTACAATAATCAGTTTGTGTGCAGTCTTTAATGAGAACTAAATAACCTGGTGTATGTGACAGAGCCGTGAGGATCGACCATGAGCTCCTAGCAGCTCTGCAGCTAGCTCACATTAGATTTACTGCGTCTCCTATTTTCTATGTCCTTGTGCCAAATATTTCCTCCAACATGCAGGGACTTGAACCAGCCTTAAAAAACGCAGAGGCCATATTTTAAAACTAAAACCTCTTCTCTAAAACCTTTGGGACAGACTATTTGAGGTCACGTTGCGCTTCAAATCCAAAATTCCTGGGGCTGTTATATTTCATAATATTTATTCAAAAAGCGTTCCTGTTGTAAAATGGCTGTGTTGACATGGCGCTAATGACGGAGCTTTTGGGCTGAGCGGCCTTGTCATATCTGAGCTGAACAGCAGCACATCGGCTGCATTATTTTGGGCTTCAGCTGTCGAAGCCCTCGATGTCTTTTTTTGTTTTGTGTCCTCTCGCCTCGCAGCGCTTTGCACCCCATAAAAGGTTATAGCGGTAATTGTCTTTTATGGCTGTATACAGCTAACAACATCCTCTGCCAAGACGCAGCTCTGTCCCCAATCCAGAAACTCACACACGCACACACACACATATTCACCTATAGGTGTGTGCGTTTTAATTATGTGAGTGTGTGTGTGTGCGCCCTGCAAATTAAAAGGCTGGAGATTAATTAGAAATACCTGTTAAAACTATCTAATTTGAGCCAACCCTCTATTATTAATTGCTCAAATATTCAAATATATTTGACAATTTCCTTTATATATTTGTGTGTGTGTGCATGCATGTGTGTGTGGTTGACAGCAGTAACCTTCATATTTTTGCAGTGCAAAAAAAAAAGCACCAAAACAAGACTTTCTGCGCTGCAAGAATTCGTGAAATGAGACATACAAAACATATAATTAATTTCGATGTGAAGCCAGAATGAAATAAGAGTATGACGTGCATGCATTCGCAGATATAATTTGTTTTATTTAATAAATAAAGTACAAATTACATTTGTGAACCAAAAGTCAGACGGTCAGCAGACCGTGAGGTATTCAATAAGTAGCCTACAGTGTTTTTTTATTTAATTTTCTCTCACTAACAAACAATATGTAATGTTACTCCCTGAAATTCATAGCATCTAATGCAAGCAAATCTACTGTAATCCGCCATCGGAGACAAAGGTTATTGTAGGTAGTTGAAAGACATAGGTAGTCAATCGTGTCATGTAATATAGCTTCTATAATATAATTTAGGGCCTACTGTTTGAGCATTTTCAAGAGGTTTCTGAGGTTTATGCACCTACTTCAAAATGCGACCAGCCTGTGTTCTACGGCTCCAATGTTAGATTCAAACTCATGGTCATCAGTCATAGTTCTAAGCAGGAAGGGAGAAACAACAATAAAAATTAATACATTTTACAAACTATACGCTCAGGTGACTCTGAGATAGACAACAAATATAGCTACAAAACCAGGACACACACACAGCTAGAAACATCCATACACAAACAAGCACAGGGACCAGGCCAACTAATACACTTTTAACGAGGTATTAATTCAAATCAACATAAGAAAAAAAGAACAAATACAAAACGAGTGGGCACCGTTAAAATTGTGCAATATAAAGGTAGTCGCATCAAACTGAAGCCCAACATGCTTTTTTTTACAAGACAAATAAGCCTAATAGCTTCTGTTATATAGAACAATAAGACAATGAAGTTTAAAAACAAGGTCCAGCAGAGTTAAGAGCTTCCACACACAAAGCTCGCTAACAGCCTAAATACTGTGGATCTACGGTTCAGTCACTCTCTTTCTGTGCGCCGTCTTTATTAAACTTCTTCATCTTCATCCTGCGGTTCTGGAACCAGATTTTAACCTGTCTCTCGGTGAGGTTTAGCAGCCTCGCCACCTCGTACCTACGGTCCCTGGTCAGGTAGGTGTTAAAGAGGAACTCTTTCTCCAGCTCCAGGATCTGGTGCTTGGTGTACGGACAGCGCTTTTTTCTCGTGGCACTCGCGTGGAGCCAGTTGGACACTGGGTTATCTGGAAAGAGTGGGGTGCGACAGTGGTGTGAGGGTCCGGTGCCGAGTGACCAAATGCAAAAACAAACATCACTTTTATATATTACAAAAAAAAAATCCAATTTCTTGTGATGAAAATAAAGATGATTATACATATAAACCTGCAGCTACATCCAAATAAAACATCCACTTGTTTATCTTTACTCACTTTAAAAGCTTCAGAATGTTATCTAATATAGCAATGGGAGCTCTGCCATTAACAGTCCCCATAAGGAAATGGCACGTTCAGAATGGCATCTGTTCAGACGCGCACCCCCATCACGCACCCCAGTCCTCACAGCTTTATGCGGTATAAATAGTAGGTAGCCTATAAACATAAAGGACTCTGCAGCGACTTACTTGGATCGAGGCCCGGTTTCTCTTCACCTTCACCGCTTATGTCCCCTGCCTGGCCGGACAGTGCGTCCTTCTCCACCGGTGATGCCGTCGCCACAGTCCCGTTGGCGTAATCGGAGAGCAGCAGCGCCGTGTGAGAGCCGGGCAGCGCGCCGTCAGCTCGCGTCCCCAGACCCTCCGGTTTGATTCCGTAGTGATGGGTCGTCGGTAATCCGGCCATGGGCAGGGAACCAGACATGGGCTCCAGCAGCCACGACTGATAGCGACCATCTGTATCTGCACCGACCGGGCCTTGGGGATGCCCATAGTGGTGATGATATACAGACGAGACGGTGCCCGGGAACTGAGCAGGGACGTGGCTCCATGACGGCCCGAATACCGGAGGTTTGGACGGGAAGGTGCAGGTTCCAAGCTCGCTGTGGTCGCTGATGGAGGCGGGCTGCCTGGAGTGCTGGAGCCCGGGACCGGAGGGGTATCTCGGCACAGAGAGCTCCTCGCTCTCGGGCAGAATGAGGGAATCGACGTAGTAACTAGTCAGTGTTCCGGATGTCGACATGGCAGAAAAATTATACGTTCACATGTACGCAGTCGTACAACAGATACATGCAAAAGTAAAAACGGCGCACACACACACCAAACACACACATACACACGCAGTAAACCCAGCCTCACAAAATAACAATGTGGAGAAATCAAGTAGCAACTTGGCCCCACTGAGAACTACAGTGGGCTAGTAATGGGGAGACAGGCTGCCATGCCATTGGGTAGCAGACACACGTGATCATAAAGGCTGAACAATAAAGGATAAATCAATCCCTTTGGTCATTAAATACTCACCCGCTCCTCTATAACAACCTCTAGTTTTAAAGCTAAGCATGATCAAGATATGACTTAGATCTGTTATCTGCGAGACAGAAAATATGAATGACTGAATGGAAAACATCTTTTACAGTAACTCAACCTACTGCTGCTGTGAAAAACCCCTTCTCGGTTATCCAAAACGATACAGTATGTTTTTGGAGGCCTTATTTTACGAGGTACTTTATAGGACACGTAAGCACCCTACCATTGCTGTTCACCAAAACACATTTTAACCAGCACTATATTAAAGAAACGTAGCAGCTCAAAGCTGGATCAACGTATCAATTTACTACAAGCCTATACAGATTACACTCTTATTTTGTTCCTTTTCGGCTGTATTAGACATCCTCCAGTGTTCGTATATTTTCCCTTTTTTAAAGAAACATAAAACATATTTAACAGACAAAAACTGACAAACATACCAGAAGTAAGCGGGTCAATTCTAATATTAAGCTAAATAGTTATTTTGAGTTCACTCAGCTATACAAGAAAGCTGAATTGGAAACATTACGCATATAAGCACAATGCTTACATGGTGTTATTTTTAACAATAACCACATTTAGTGATTTAGACGTGGATATTTCACGTCACTATATGTTGGGACTATTTCTTACATCTAATAATTCACATTGCAGCATGCATACAGTTTTAACGAAGATAATACAGGACTATATACACCTCTTATATATACAAAGGAAACATGAGATTGTATTTCTTTAAAATGGGGAATATTTTATTTTGAAAATTAACAGATTAACAAAAAGAAAACAGAAGCAGCGCTATTATAATTCAAAGTTTGTCTTGTTAGTTTCAGTTATTCAGCTATTATTACTTTGGCGACATTTGCAATGAAAAGGCACTCATAGATAATAAATAATATAATAAAGCTCGCCCATGTCTGCATGTTAGAAAATATAAAGTAATAGATTGGTTACAGCAGAGTCACAAAAATAGAAAATGCAAATATGAAATAGCATGAATTAAAACGAGCAAACAAAATCAAATATATGTGGTGAATATGTGTTATTAATCCACTGAATTTAAGCACAACCGCCTATTATTAATTAAATATTTTCCACATTGCATTAATGGCGGGTCCCGATTTCTCCCGTCTTTAACGAGCGTTTAACCCGTTTATTATTTAGACCGCCGTTATCACTTATACGGACCAATATGCTGCCATCATCACCGCCGTCGACAAATTATCTCTAATGCCTGCTTGCAGCCAGTGCATCGGTATAACGTTACACTTAAATAGAGCTAAAAATATTTTGTGGTGCTTGTGGTTTCCTCCTTTTAAAATTAAATGGTGCGAGCAGTGTCGAACACCAGGAGACAAAAGCACATCTAAATACATGTATAGACTGAGATTATAAGATGTAACAAATAAATAAAATAATTAAACTGATAGAAAAGCGCCCACTTGATGCATTAACATTAAAATAAATTAATTTATAAATACAAATGTGAACTGAGTTGAAATTCTGAGCTTTAACTGGCACAAAAATGCATTTATCTGCAAATGGATTGATGTAACATAACATTTACAATATACTGAGAATGTCTGAGTATTACAGAATTGTTTTAATAACCTAAACTCAATGTGGACTTTCACAAAATGTGGCAGCTGTGTGCGTTTTAACGTCCACAATCCCCTGAGCCAAACGGCACATTGCAGATCACGTCCACAAAGCTGCAACCTTGAGTTCCCACACATTACGCTGCGTGTTTTATTTATTAAATAAACGGAGAGCTTGGCCAACACCCCGCAAGGCCACAGGCAATTCAACACCCAGGAATTCTCTTTACTCTGCTTTTTCCTATTGCATTTAGAAGAGGAGCAAAGAAAAAAAAAGGTGCAAGCTGTCGATAATGTGCATTCTGGATGCAAGCTATCACCTCACTGGTAGTTGCACATTATTTGGCCAACAGACATCAAACAAGCCGAGGGGGGAAAGGAGCGGCTGTGCGCCTATTTGTGCACTAAAAGTTAGAATAGACAAACACCTTCAGAGGAGGAAAAGACGCCACTTTGCCAATGGCTCTCAGGCTGTAAACCTAAATCAGGGTGTTTTTTCACCCAGTTTACCGCAGGGGCTATTCACTTCTTTTGCCTCTGCAGATAACAGCCTGTCTGGCGGATCTAAATATCGCCATAAAGCCCTTCCCCTCCTTTTGTCTGAGCCACTATTGCGCAGCGGAAGCATCCGGTCTCATTGCCCACGGAGGTCGCTGTTGCCCCATTCACCTTCCCCTTCCCCTCCACTGCAGTGGTCGTAACCGAGGCCTTGTCTGGCGTGTCTGCGTCACTACTACTCACGGAAAACACTCACGGCTTTCCCCTTAATCCCAAGTCCACGACGCATATACTGCAGCTCAGCTTTGATCACGTTTAAATTCAGCACACATGCCCGTGCGGGCTTATCTTAACGACGAGAAGCAAGTAGGAGAAGTCTAAAGAAGAACATTACAGGAGACAAGTTAAGAATACACACAACAGCCAGTCACTCCTCCCCTGGTGTATAAACCACAGGGCTTTAGAACATGCTTCCAAAACACCTCTCCACAATTTTCATCAAATCCCATCATCTTTATGTCCCAGATTTGCTTTCCTTTTGGTTTCGATGTGTAGAACTGGGGCAATTAAGACAGTTTCATGTTGCAGAGTTAGAAATGGACCCCAACAACATGAAACTACCTAAACCACTCGACAGTCGATCCGGGCCTCAAGTGAAACACAATCAGCCAATTCATAATGCACAGTGGTCGTCGGTCCCGTCATCAAGTGTCCAAAAAACGTCTGTATTGAGAAAGTACAACTGTTTGTACACACTAGCCGGTGCAACAAGGCGCAAAATGGTACAAATTCACAATGATAAATGGACTTACCCGATCCTCGAAACGTTAATCCTAGTAATGCCAAACTAAAGCAGAAGGTAATGTTTTATCCACAGTGTATCTGTACAGTTCAGATTTCTAGCTGAGAGCCGGGCCTCCTCTCCGTCTGAAAGGCTCTCCCACGACTGAAGCTGCTCTTAGAGGAGAGGGAGAAAGCTCATATACCAGCCAGTCATAAAACTCTACAATAGCCGGCTGGGCATGCAGCTAGACGGCTTATAGCCTAATACCTTAATTATTTCCGATGGCCATTACATTAGCCTCTAGAAACATTTCTTAGCCGGTTCACAAAAAAACTAGTGAGTCCCAAGCGATGGAGCCCATAATATGTTGGATTTAGGATTTTCAACAAAGCCCTTTTTTCCTCTTCTGTAAAACACACTTCGACTAATATAAATGTATAAACCCACAGCACAAAAATACAAGCAGCTACTCCTCAATGCGAGCTGATAATTTATTAAGCATTACACAAAATCACAATGTCATATGTACACAGAAATATACAGTAAAAACATTCCTACTTCACTTTGCACACCGTTTTTCGTGTAAACGTCCTCAACGTGATTAAAGATTCAATTCATACATTTAGCTCATACATAGAATAGGCCTATATCATGGAAGACTACATCTAATGGTCAAAGGTGAATTATTTTTCCCTTGGTGATACATGGGCATTATATTCCAGAGTGGTTTATAATTGCGTAAAATAATGCACGAAATCTTTATATCATGCAGTTCCAATTAAAATAAAATTACATTTTTTGGCTAAATTTGGAGAATAATTTTTTGCCAGCGTTTCGAGGGAAAAGTGGGTAATTTGAGCCTCCTTCCAGGGCACAATGTGTTTTCTAAAAAAAAAAAATGCGTTAATTTAACTCCACCGACGACAATATCCAACCATACGACATAAGTGACAGAAACAGGTCGACAATACAAAAACACAACATCAGAAAACAACCGAATAGAACTCATGACATTCATTTTTCCTCTTTCTGATTCTCAGTAGCTCGCAGAGGACGATGCATCGACTTTAAGCGTGTCTGGAAATAAAGGAAAGTTGTACCCCACAGTGAAATGAGTCATTATGTGGTGAGGAAGGGAGAGGTGGGGGGGGGGCTGGAGGAGGGTGGGTGGGTGTCATTGATTTCACCAGTTATCTTCTATTTCAATGTGATCACCTTGTTCATCATGAAAATCCGTAGTTGGAGGTGAGCTCCCGGATCCTGTTTTCCCGCGTCATTTTCTTCAGTTTCATCCTGCGGTTCTGGAACCAGATTTTAACCTGTCTGTCCGTCAGGTGGACGCTTTTACTGATCTCTAGGCGGCGCTCTCGGGTCAGGTACATGTTGAAGAGGAACTCCTTCTCCAGCTCCAGTGTCTGATGCTTGGTGTATGGACAGCGTTTCTTCCGGCCGCTTTTTGCTGTCAGCCAGTTGGCCGTGTTTTCACTTTTTGCGTCTCCTAAAGAAAATGGCAGATACAGGGTTTTACGCACTGCAACATGGGGGACTATGGTGTGTGTGTGTGTGTGTGTGTGTGTGTGTGTGTGTGTGTGTGTGTGTGTGTGTGTGTAAGCGAGTGACCAAAATAGACACACACACACACACACACACACACACACACACACACACACACACAGGGGGCATCTAGGAGTGGGTTTGTGTTTATGATTGTATACACATTACTGTAACACTCTTTTACGCACTGCAACATGAGGGACTATGGTGTGTGTGTGTGTGTGTGTGTGTGTGTGTGTGTGTGTGTGTCTCTTCTGCGTAAAGTAGGTTCACCAGACTAAACAGTTGTAACGCCAGCAATAGTTTGAAAATATTACATAACGTTTTACACCAATAGTTCTGTGAAAGAGAAACGTTGTTTTCTGTCATGAAGCGTGAAAGAAGAAAAGACATTATGGCACAGAAATATATAAAAGGAAAATAAATAAAAAAGGCCTACACAAACACATGTAGGCCTACTTACATTTTACGCAACGCTCAAAATAAATATTGGCTAACGCTATGGATAGTTAAAATGTTTTATATTACACGTATGTATCTAAAAAAAATAATTCCTAAAGTTTCCATAATATTATAGGATTGCTTAATTAAACCAAATCTAGTTGTATCCTTAAATTTTTCACACATTTTTCAATTTCACGCATAATCTTTCGGGGCGTATTCATGCACATATACACCATTCTAATGCACTCATAGTACAACCAACTTAGAGACAAAAGACCCAAAGGCAATAATATGTAAATACAAAGTTTCCATACCCAAGTCTTGACTTGTCACTGCAAGTCTAACCTGTAAAATAGAACTTCACAGGTGCCATTAAAAAGCCTCACTCTACCTGCGCTGCATGCAGATAAAACAACAGTGCAGGACCACACCTATGATGACCTATGATTACCTTTAGTTGTCTTTGCTGGTCTGTCTTTGTCATGCTCTTCTGTCTCGTCAGCTGAGGAGGCTTCTGCATCCGAGGACTCGCGTGCCTCGTCGGTCCCCGGTGCAGCGTGAGACTGCAGGTCTGCGTTTCCCGAGGACACGGGCTCCTCGGTGTTCCTCCCTTCTTGCGCCGTGGCTGGAGCAGCAGTCGAGGTTGGTGGCGTGTGGAAGCGAGCAGGAGCAATGGGGTGTAGGCCAAAATGAGAATGGGAAGGGTTCGGCTGGGGGCCGTTGGTGTTGTAAAGTTTATGAGAATGTGCGTGCGTCTGAGACAAGCGGAAGTAGCCCGGCACAGGCACTGAGCCCCCGCCGCCGCCATCGGTAACTGTACAAGAACTCGAGCCGAGGCCGGCTGTCGTTAACCTCGAATATGTAAGATCTTCAGCGGTGGAGGCTTTAGGACACTTGGGCTGCTCATACAGGCAATAGGTGCTCTCTTCCTTAATATTCTGCGGGAACGAGCAGGGCGCGACCTGGGGACCCACCGGGTGCTCTTGGTCCAGTCGACATGACCTCTGCGCGTCCATCCACATCTCCATACCAGACATGTACGCGCCAGAGGCAGAAACCATGTTTTGGGGACCCACATCGCTCCGCTTACCCATACCTGGGAAGTATCCATAGTTGTGTAGTCCGTAAGGCACTTCTGAAGCGGCACTATGAGGTACGCACACCGCGCTCCCCGCGTAGTGACCTCCGCCGCTCTCGGTGCGGCCACTGATCAGAGAATCCACTAAAAACGCATTTCCTGACGGGCTGTCCGAACATGACATTATTGTGGTGTATTTTGGCGAGGGGAGAAGATAGCCCTTTCTGGCTGACATTTCTTGTGCAAAACATGCTGGATATGATTAGAGGCACCCCCCCTCTCCGCCGTGCGGACTGTAAAACCAATGGAAATGCTGGAAGACGGGCAGTCCCTCCCACTCCGTGGCTACGTAGCAGCCGGAGAGATATCCATCATGGAGCTGAGGCAGAGAAAGGAGGCAGCAGAGCAATCAGTGCGTTCCCTCACCTCGCCTTAATGCACCACCATTACCCTTTACATGGGGCGAGGTCCAACATGATACAAAGTTTAAAAACATACATGTTTATAACAAAAGCGAGGCAGCATCTCATTAATAATTTTTTAAACAAGCACTGAAATCACTCAAACCACCAGATCATGTCTGAAGCACTGATTGCCCCACATGCAAATCAAATGTTACCACAAAGCTCAGCAATATTTTCAACACAGTTAAAATAATCAGATTAAGTCTGAGTCATGGAAATGGAAAATAAAACTAAAAAAATCCAACTTCTTCCTTACACACACATTAAAAACACTAGTCTGCATTAAGGAGATATGGCTGGAAGGTGGCAAATCAAGTTTAAAAGTACAGGGCTGCAGAATCCCACTAACAAAGACACACAATAGTAAAGCAATGGGTCTTAGAGGTAATAAAGTGTTTTTCGCCTATAGCGAAATGACTTGGCAAAACGCCGTCTTATATGGTGCACCCTTTAGCCTCAAGACAGCCTGAGCTCTTCCGCACTAAAAGCAAAGGTGTGAAAACTAATATTGGCTGGAGATAGAGCGAATAATATCAAACGTACTTAATTACATCCTTTTTATTTTTGGTTCCACAGGGAAAATTTCTGAAGTACTATATATCAAGTTTACATCGTTGAGTTGTCTCGTCGTCCTCCTAAAACGATTATATTACATCAAACATAACCCGTTTTAACTTAAGATTGAAGACAAATATTGGATTGTGTAAAATTCATTAAGATTAAGAAAGCTATCCCCGTGCGTAAAACAACGACAAACCAATCTGTTGTCACCAGTAATTAAAAGCAATAAAAGTTACAGTAATGAAAAACAAACAGACGTTGATACAACAAATACTTGGTGTAATGTTAGACGAATTACTGCACCCTTTAGGCATTACATTTTTAAAACACCAAAGGCTATGTAACAGGATATACAATAACTTCCTGCCTATATTAGGCACCGGGTTTCTCCTCGTGATATAAAACTTCCCCGCATATAATTTTACATTTCACAGTAAAACATGAAACATACTTTCATGGATCTATTTGAAATTAGGATTTGATTTAATAGTGGTTCTATTTCTGTGCTTTTATTTATTTTTTTCTTACTAATTTAGGAGACTGAAATTGGTTCATCTGTGCCCAAATAGCCATTACGCACATCGCACACATAATATAAACGTTAAATCTGAATGTACTTTTCGTTCAGAGGTTTTGGGAACAGAGAGGATTATAAGAAATGAAGATAATTGTGCGGTACTACAAAATTACATTTAAAAAAAAATCTCAATCGTGCGCCATATAGAAATGGATAGATTTGCTGCCAAAGTATTGATCACGGCATTTTGCGGTGTACAGACACAGTGTGCCACAGCAAAGCAGGCATAAAGCTTGCACGTACAAGTCATCCTGTCGGTCCAATTTGGGGCAATAAGGGCCACAATAAAACTCTCCTTCCATCTCGTAGTGTCCTTGGCCATGTGCACTCTATTGCTCTCTCCAGGTTGAAGTTAATCTCGGCCAGCTTTGCCATTACCAGGCCCAGGTGGCCGCTTGCCCCCTGGGTTTTTTGTTTGCAGCCTGTTGTACTGAAATGAGGAAATTCGGGAGAAATTCATAAATTGAGCCCATTTAGGTTTTCAAACGCTCCGTCACTGACAGCTCATTTATGTACACTGGCTTAGATATTTTATCGCGTCAACGGTGGACATTTGTCAATCGCCGCTGCTCAAAACACACATATTTCAAATGACTTAAATGACTGGAAGTTGGTTGAACATTATTTATGCGTGTATGAATTTAATACAATACTCTATTTCAAAAGCAAAATGATATGTTGTAGAAATATATAAAGTTAAGAGCATTCCCCGCAGTATGGGAGATTTAAAAGGCCGTGCGCTCCGCATTTGCGCCTGTTTAGTAAATTCCCCTAAAAAAAAAGGTAAAGTAATTCACCACAATGTTGACCTATACTAAATAAAGACAAACTAACAGCAATGGGTTCAAAGCGTGTGTACTCTTCCCCACAGTGGCATGCTCCTTGTGGGAAATATGAGCCAGTAAGGAAACTAAATACATCAATTAATTATGTGTGCCCAGTATTAAATTGTTTTGGCCTGCACACACTTCATGGTGTTGTACTGGCACGGGGGCCTATCGATATCTTGGTGTTACAGTTATTAATTGTAGCTATTAAATCTTCATTTTCACAGCTGCCCGGCTATTATATCCTCAAAACAGTTTACTCTGACCACTGGCTTTGATCCGGCCCATATAATCGTGGCCGAAGAGGCCGTTTGAGTCGTATCATGTTCGTCCCGAGTGCAGTTATGAACAATAATGCGGCGTTTTATTACATCCAGCGGAAGCATTTATTTTTCACGAGAGACAAAGGAGAAAGAGACTCGGTCCACACGCATTAAGGGTCCAGAATAGCCACTAGCCTCTCGGAATGACACCGAATAGCCTCACAGCGCAGCTCTGTATCTATGACAGGAAGGAAAAGGAGACGCCTTTGCTGCCCTATCACAATTAAATCGGCTTTTTCTAATAGCAGCCTTTATCCACTTGGCACGTACAGAGAATAATGTGTTCTGGAAGGACGTCAGATGTTGTTAGCGGATTCTTTGAAGAGGAGGAAGACGAAGAGGAATGAGCATACAAGCCAGCTGCTGTGATTTAAGATGAGCAGCATTAGCATGAGAACCATCTGTAAAATGAAATCATTTGTTTTGTATCCAGCACCCGCTGCTTACTGTTGTATCGTTAAGATACTAACTGTATCCATTTTTAATAATTAAGGCAGGCCTTCCCCCCCCAAAATCAAAAACATTTGTGGTTAAACTGGACGGGGCTGCGGATCTCTCCAGGTACAAGCCCGGCCGTGCTATACTTCAACCATTAAAAAGCTCAAGCTCAGCAAAATGAATAGCACATGCAGCATGAAGGCTTGGCACAGATGTGTTGCCTTATTAGGGCCCCCAGGAAGACTTTCTCTACCGCACGGCCCAGTGAGCACCAGAGAAATGTGGAAACTAAAAACAAAACGGCTCCTATCTCCAACCAACAGGCCTCGCATGCAAGAGGTGAGTCTAATTTGCTGGACATTCGGGAGGTTTCTTCTTGCAAAAGAATAACGATTCAAGCTCATGGCTGTGTTGACAACAACTTTTACCTGCCTGCATTCGAGGAGAGCTTTGAGACGAAAAGATCCACGGCCATGACATTGGTCCCAATAGCGCCGCCCGGTGGTGGAGGAGAGTCTTATCCTGAATGCAGCCGTCGCCACTGTACTGATTCGAGGTGGATAAACCACACGAGGGGGAAAAGCCTCTCAAATGAAGTCGATGCAGCAGGCATGCAGAGGCTTTTCCTATCCGTCCTCTCCCTGTCGTTGCTCTCGCCTCCTTGGTAACACAGTTAATAACCTTGGGTCTCAGACGGTTTATTGCACTGCACTCCAATTGTACAAATGCCCCAGACTCTCAAGACAGCTTTTATGACCGCGTTGCTGCGGCAACGGGGAGGATGTCCCGTAATTAGGGACGGAATTCCAGCGCGCAGTAAAGGATGCGCAAGGCAAGGCCGGACTATGGCAGAGAGAGGCAACCATAAACTTCAGCCTCTCTCCCTGCGTTTATGGCCCTTTTGACTGTCATATATGAACGCCAATGCGCTGCGGCTAGCTCCCATAAACACAGTGATAACAACAGCAAATATGGCGACCCTCGCCAAAGGAGACTGCTGTTGGAACAGTGTTTCCAAAGCCAATCAGCGAAATGACAGCTTGCGCACATACACAAACTACATGGAGAGGCAGAGTGAGAAACAAATAGAAAACACTGTACGTGGAGAATGTTGAATGTTTAGCAACAATAAATGTTATGGGCATGTATAAAGTTGGATCTATAAGCTATCCACTGTGGTTCAATAACAAAGATTTCCTTCAGATGGAATGCAAGAGTTGTAAAATATCTCATATAGCTCAAAATATTGGGATACAAGGTTCAGAATAATTGCAAACACAGCAGCACAAACGAAATTTGGGCACCTCAGAATGCCATTTCGTTTTAGTTTATATCTAGTTGATCTTTGGATGCTCATAATTAAATATTTAAGGTTATTTGGATGCATTTAACAAGAATTAACAGCTTCATTATGTTATTGTCACTTTATGAACTTAAATTTCACATGCTGAGCAAAACAAAATGCTTAGTTTGCATTGGCTGTGCCTCTATGAGGCTGGATGGTTTATAATTTGCATGTGAGTCCTCAGATCTGCTGCACTTAAGTGCTTTTTAATTATTTGTTGCACATTAAGGCACCTGACTGGAATAAATCTGTTGCAAGGGTGAGATGAATGTGTGGATTTTGCGTGCGTAAAATGTTTCACATGTGCGTCTTTTTATTCACAAAATGTGTTACACATCTACATTTTAAAAAAGAAAGAAAGGAAAAAAGAAAAAAAAAGCTTGTGGAAAAACAGAGCAATAAAAACGCAGAACTATATTTTTTCAATTATCTTTTCATTTGTTTTTTATTTGGAAATATAGTATAATACACAATAGTTTGGGCATACCAAGCAATTGATTCAATGCGATGACCCTGACCAGCCCTGCCCTGACAGCACACTTGAAAATGTATCTTCTTTAGACTGCAAGTACCAAAGGATCACGAGTCATGACAAAAATATTCTGTTATGCGGTATCAATATCAGACCGAAGCGGCCCGCTGCATATACCTGTGTGAATCTGTTGGGCGTGTACCTCAGTGCAACTCCACACGGATCCAGTGGACGAGCTTATCTCTCTGGTTTTGGCCTGCGTTATCAATACTTGACTGATAGTCTCCAAAAAATCAGAAAGGACAGCATGGATTTGAACGTGGAAAGATACGCAAAATATAAATACTTATAGCCCTCATTCCGCAGGCTGCAGGAAAGACGACAAAAGCTCCTTTTGAGGTCAGCCCAAGACACAACACGGAATCCCAAATAGCCTGCTTGTAATAATGGACTTGGTTAGCCGTGGCGTTAAAGGAGATAGTAAACGAGTGGCTACAAAATAAATAAGCACACAAAAACAGAAACACATTACATTCTGATCCGTTCGGACTCATTATTTGGTCACACCAATACAGATTCAAAGTCACATAGGCGCCATCATCCTACAACCACCACTTTTCTGATTTCAAAAACAGAAAAAAAAAGTTAAACAAATCTTTTGATTACAAAATACACTGAATCAGTTAATTAGCGACTGCTAATTTTTCGTGAAAGGAAATTAAACAAGGCGTCTGTGAGTCACAATAATATTAACATGGGCCCTCGCAAGCACACTTGGCGAGGACCAAAAAAAAAATCCCTTTCTACATTTTTTCCTCAAAACAGAGTCTGGAGAGCGAAAGCAAAGTCCACATACTGACTTTATTCATGCTCACTCGTTAGGTAACTCAGATCGCAGGATACTGTTGTCCTCGAACTTGAAATTAACCATTGAGCAGTCTTGTTGTTGCTCCTGTCTCGGCCATTGTGGTACACAATGTACACTGGGAGAGTCACAGCCGGAGAGTCAGTCTGTCTGTAAACGCAGTCAGTCCCCACAGCAGAGGACCAAGAAAGCTGTGATGATGCTGTTTTGACCCCTAAAGCAGAGGATTAGACGTATAATATTGTAATCTATCTCTGTTCAGTTTCTTCTCCTTCATGCGGCGGTTCTGAAACCAAATCTTCACTTGTCGGTCGGTGAGGTTGAGCATCCGAGACAGTTGCAGGCGTTTCTCCTTGTTAATGTACACACTGAAAAAGAATTCTCTCTCAAGTTCTCTGATTTGATATTTGGAATAAGGGCACCTTTTCTTGCGGGTTCTCTGTCCATCTGGAAGGCAGAAAAAGAAAGCCGGTCACCGAAAATATACACATTTCAAATTAGCCATGACTATGTTACAAAAAAGATTTATACGCCCTGGATGTTGCCCAGATTACGCATGAGCGGATTTCCTCTACATAAAGCATTAATAGCATATTTCCCATTTCAACATTTCAACTGCCACATATAGTGATATTATATTACACTGGAAAGATTACCAAACCATTTGTGCTGGTTCGCTAGACAATACACTTGGGCTTTGACCTTTCCTAGCAAATGAAAACAACGTCACTTTCAAACACAAGCAACTAATAGCAACAGGAAAATGAGACCGTGTTGCATCAGACAGGCTGTATGAAAATATTATGTAATACATAAAGGGGGAAATGTACATATTGAAACACAGAGTCTATGATTGCTTTAACACAAGAGCTCATGTGTGCTAAACCTTAAACCAGAGGCGCAGCCCTCATTACATGCAAGTGCTCTTTTAACACTAAGAAAGCGTGAAACAAGCACGTTTATAACACATGGAATTAACGCGGGTCAGTATAAGAATTCACAATCATAACTGGCTGCTTTTAGGAAACGTCAGGGAGTGTTACAGAAAAATCACCGGCCTGATGTCTTTCACGGCCAATTTCAATTCCAAACACGTGATCCTGCAGTTTATAACAAAGTTTTGTTGGGGGGTGGGGGGTCTACAGGCCCTCTATAAACCTTATATGCTTATAAAACAGCATATAAAATTTTTAACAGCAGCGCGCAAGATTGCAAACTTTCTCTCATAACCAAGGCGCTGACTTTAATACGTACTGCTGCTGCTGGATTTCTCCTCATTGTTGCCGGAAGATAACTCCGGGCTGCTCGTCTCATCCCGCTGCTCCTTCGCCTCGGTATCCCTGCACGATGGTGCGTCCTCGGGCGCAGAGCTGGGCTGCTTGGTCGCCGTTTTGTCCCCTGAGTAGCCATTTGTGGAGGAGCTTTCCGACGCGTTCCCGTACGCCGTTTCGTAAAATTGGTCGAAGGCTTGTGGCAGCACGCCATTCCTGCCCACGTTCCCGTAGAAATTGGTGGCAGCGGAGCCGGCGCTGGTATGGTGGTGGTGGTGGTGGTGGTAGGCGGCGGCTGCGGCTGCCGGGCTGTTTTTACCGAACATGTCCCCTACGACGGCGGTTTGAGCTGAAAGACAGTCCCGGTGCACCATGTCCTCCGCGGTGGGGTAACCGTGGGGCAAGTTCCCCCGGTGCGGCCATTTACCGGACGCTTCAATGGCTGCGTAGTCCCTGAACGTCACCTCTCTGACGGGTTGGACCTGCGGCAGGTTAGAGGAGTAGGAGTATGTCATGGGGCGGGTGGACGGGGTCTGGGATAAAAACGAGGGAAGACCGGAGAAATCAGCCCCCGCCGACACGTAATAAGTGCAACTGGGCAAATACATGTTCGATCCGACGGGGACCCTTTCGTCAAAATCCATCATCGTAGTTCACCCTCTACTATAACTCTATGTTGGGGTTTGATTCCTCTATAACCGCCCTGAACATGGCTCTGAAGCGCCGTGCCTCTTGCCTCTTTGAAGCAGGTTCGCTAAGCAGAAATTTGGAGACGTAGGCTGACGTGGAGAGCCATCTCCATCCACTCCACGGAGGAGGAGGTCACGTGACCACGCGGCAGAAATTGACAGATTTTCAGGCTGTGTATACGTGTGTGTGTGTGTGTGTGTGTGTGTGTGTGTGTGTAGGAAAGAGAAGGAGTGTGTTTGTAAGAGTGTAAGAGCCATGACTGCTATGTGTCCTAAAGCTTGACATTGGTGTTTTATCGCTATGTCGGCTTAAAAACGAATTCCTTAACATGCAACGAAGTCAGAGGAGGAGAAATTGAATGCTGGCTGTTAAAAGACAGAAGATGGATTTCAATCGAAGCTTTAGCCAAAATATTAATATCAATTTCCCAGATGTTCTGTGTTTTTCCACACTATCTGCCCTGGAAAAATATGTGTGCGTAATTTACGCTTTTCGAGTTATCCTTGTTTTTAAATTATGCATCCAATGTGTGAAAAATAAAGGATTCTGCAAAACAACTTATCCGAATCTTACCTGACAATAACATTCACTAAAGCAGCTTTACTTTGTAGAGATAACATGGACCTGACTTGGAGGAAGGAGACAACCAGCTTATCTCCAAAGTCTGCTTTTAGAAACCTCTTAGTCATCATCGTTTGGTGGTTTTACAACATAGCATTTGGCCCAGTGGGCTTTTGGTTATCAGGGTCATGTTCAAAGTAGCGGCTAATGTTTCAACTGGCTACAGCCTTGTGTTAGTACCAGTATAACAAACTGAAATTTGGACAAAATAAAAACAGAACACGATCTTGAAATATACGGTGAGCAGAATACAAATTCAACCAAACACGCACAAAGATATTTTTGCTGTTCTGTGAAACCTTATACCAATAAACAACTATTTAAATTGTAACCTGTAGATTAAGAAATACATTTTATCAGTGTAATATTTTGTATTTTCTTTTGAGTTACAGCAGAAGGAACCGACATGTACTTCTCACAAAGAGTGTTTAGGCTCACAGGGGAAAAAATAATTGATAGTGTCGCCTACCATCATTAAAACATTCTGAGTCAATAGTCAAATGTTACAGCCTCTTGAAAATAAAGCATTTATTCTGTTTTTGAATTATTCTCATCCTACAGCTCTGTTTTGTCTCACATAAAGATTTAATGGAGCCAATAACAGCTCCAAAAACCGTAACATTCAAGCCCGCTCCACTTTTACGCACGGTTATTTCTTTACGTTCTGGTGCAAGTATTTATTCAGATGTGCGTCGTCCAGAGAGAAGATAGTCTGCAGAAATATACAAGACACTTTAATGTTTTGATGAATAACATTTTCCATCAGATCACTTTTTTTAATCCATTCCCATGACGCATATACTTATTTGCGTAAATCCCATCAACATACACACAAAATCAAAAGAATAACATTGTTTCTTAACAGATCTTGTTGCGCAGGATTTTAAAAGAAAATATCTGCAGATATATATCACAGTTATAGTTGTAAATATGAAAGCAACATTTTCTCCGGGAAGCTATTTTAAAATTCTGATTGTGAATATCCTAAATATCTTGATGATATAAATTGTCATTGAGGAACAGGCAAATAATTCTGTATTAGAAATTAATTTTCTTCTGAGGTTAAAGCAAAATGATTTAATAAATGCCCAGTGTCTTTTTATATGAATGAATTTCCTCTATGTGATTTGGTAAACATACCACAGTGCACATTCCCTGGCTCTGTGCTCTGAGGCCACCGTGGAGCTTGTTTTGGACAGGCTGCAACCTGACTCTAATGTGCTGTGAATGAGAGACCTGAGCTCGGATTAAGACCGCCGCGGCTGGCCTGGCCCCACAGCCCGATGTGCACATGGGGATCCAAGGGGCTCCTGATGGCACATGTGAAACACAACCTTAAAATATCACACACACTAAGACGATGCAAGCACCAACTAACGTCCGCTGAGTGTATGAAAACAGGGGAAAAGAGACATACAGCTTGTGCTATCCACCGTCCGGCTTGCAGGACATTTTATTTGGATAAATTGCAGAGGCACAAACAACTCGAGTGTCTCTGCGACCACACGCTCCGCCTCTCAGTCAATCCAGACAAATTCTACGACTTGTGCTGAAGCTTTTAAGCTGTAATTGAGCACAGGATACCCAGGAAAACCAAAGCCTGCTCTGCACAGACCTGCGTTTTTATAGCTGCTATAGTATTCTGCTGTGTTTTTTTTCCTCTCCGGCCAGACAGACACCACAAAACAGGCCAAGCGTGATAGGAAGTCGCCACCTACACGGACTCAAAGTCAGCAGCTGAAGACTTTCAACGACATATAAACATGTCTGTGCACAACTAAGGTAAGTTTCTACTTACAATCAATAAGACTAAACATTTTGTTAGATCAATAATAAAAAAAATATTCTAAAAACAAAGACAAGCAATGCATAATTAAAGCCAATGTTATGCCAAGTGTGTTTTGTATTAACAAAGTCGTTGTGCTGATCCTCTGACCATCCTTCTTGGTCATCAAAACTGCAGTCTGGAGCAGCGTAAAGGCTCTCAAAGCCAAAGCTTTGTCTGTACGGTCGACTTCAAGTTCGGGGGAGGGAAAGGGTCCTTTGCAGAGAGCAAAGGGCCCTCTGTGCCCCGGATGGAGTTCTTTTAATTGCTTTTGCATTTACGCAGGCTTTAGGTTACAAGATTGGTCGATAATGTGAGACTGTAACTCTAAACTGAGGAAAAGTCTAATGAACTTCACCTTCGCACTAACAGGGAGTACATCATGGTATGTAGGCCCTTAGTGTAACTGCCTATTGGTTTAAATTTAGCTCTAAATATTGTTCGTAAAGAGTAAAGCATTATTACTAAAGCATGCTATTTGGCAGAATTGTACCCATCAAAACTCTTTAGGTTGATTAGATCATCTTATGCGCTTTTACGCAAATGCAACATTCAGTTTATATCAGATTTTGGACAAAACAGGACACATGGAGCCTAAAGATAAACATCAAAGCGCTGACTTTTGGTAATAAATGACCACGAGTGGCTATGAAGGATTAGATATAGAATCCGTATATTTACTCAAGGACACCGTTTTCTTGACCTCTAAGTCAAAAGAGGAACTTAATTCCATTGCTATGTTTTCGTATTCGCGCGCGCACACACATATGAACACACACATACACACTTGGTTAATGTTATTTGGCTCAAATCAAACACTAGAATCAAACATTAAAGTCAAACAATTACATGAAGTCACAGACTTTGACACAACACATTTCACTTAAAATGAAGTGTGACTCTTATCCTGGAGGGAGAGAGGCACTGTGGTTTTGTCAGGAAGTGAATGCGACAATTCCGCGTGCCATAAAACCTTGTTAGACAACAAGTAAACAATCAAGTGTGGGGAGGATCTGAAAGTACAGTTTAACGCCACGTCAGGTAGGCCTGTGGGCTATAAAGCGAGCTAAATAGACGCATTCAGTGTCTTGCAAAGAAACCTCCTGTAGTTTAAGTCTTCAAGTGAAATAAAAAGCCCAGAGCTTTACTACGGGCTGGTTTTTGTTTTCATTTTATGGTAGAAAAAAAATGGGCCACCACACCTGCGCCTCAAAGCATCTATTGACTATATTCTTTATCTCAAAATGAAAACACCGTCTTTAGTGCAGTGTGCTGAGCAGGAGGCCGAAAAGACACACACAGGATGTCTGACTATAGAAAAAGAAGACGGGTGCTAACAGGGAGCTTTTGATGCACATGATCCAAAACATGCATTAAAAGACAACAAAATACAAATTAACTAAACATGGAGGCTTGGAGCGCGTGCATGGAGCAGTTACGCACAACCAAAACAAAACCAGACCTACCTGATTAATACATGAATAATTTGCAGCCAAAACATCTATTAAAAAATCTAAACTGCCATGTTAACATGGTTATTTTTTTCTTCTGTGGTATATTTACACAAGATGATAATTTTTTTTAAATCATGTTTTTGAACTTGAATGGTACATGGTCTTGGCTAAGCTGTTATCATGTTGCTGGCTACATTGATACGCGCCTGGAGTTGCGGGGGGATTATAAAACCATCAGACTGAAACACGAAACAATCAGAGCTTGCACTTACTTGCTGCGCACAAATGAACGAGCAGGAATATGTGTATCAGTACATTTGAACCTGATTCGCCGCACAACTGTTGATTTATCCACAGGTGACAGAAATGTGGGGCCGACAGCGATGGCGACGACAGAGGGGCCAGGCGGACCACACAGGGGCCATGCAGGCAAACTGACCAACTCCACGGTCAACGGGAGCACCTCTGACTCACCAGTGGGGACTCACAATGCTGGATTAGCCTGTAGAGGGTATCCTGGGAAACAGGGCGTCAGCAGCAGACGGGCCTGTATGGACAAAAGGACATAAAGTGGACTTCAGTGGGGGAATAAATGAAATTATACAAAGGACAAAAGATAGAAGGAACAGAAAGACTGAACGAAATGTACGTGTAGTCATAGGGTTTCAACTTATTTTGGAAAAAAGGAACCCACAATGTGCAGAGAAGGCGACTGCGTCAGAACACCCTCGACTTAATTTTACTATTGATATCTGAACAGATATCACATTCAGAGCATTACAAACTCAATTTCCTATTAAATACCAGGCGTCAAATTGCGCGCGCATGCTAAAAATAAAATAACTGTAATGAAGAAACTGATTCTGAGAAGGATTCAGCTCGCTGAGAAATAGACCTTGTGTTTTTTAAAGGGTGTTTTTCTCCCTAGGATGCTTTGATTAAAAAGAAAAAAGTCTGGATGTTTGATTTTACGCATCTCTTCTGCATTTGACTTTAGATGTGATCTCCCACAGCAATATCAAATTAAATATGTAACAGTCTAAGATGCTGACGTGCCATTTGCACAATGTTGAAATCAAACCAACGCGACGCTTGTAGTTTATTTTTGATGTTGAATTTTGAAATTTAAACGACACAGCGTTTCAAATGTGGAGAAGCAGGTTGTTTTTTGTAAATGTGAAATTCTCGGTGACACATAGAATATAGTTTGCGCCAAATAAAGCATTTAGATCATATATACTTCAGTCAAGTTTATTCGATTAAACGCACAATGCAAACACCGCCGCTCAGTTACGCGCCCCGCTCTTTTATTTCTACCTTGTGAAAACCACAATATTATTTCACTTTTGTGTTGCATCTTTTTTGATATACAAGATCAAATTAGGATGAACGGATCTCACTTCTCAGTACCGCTGTGTCATTCACGGGAATGAACTGATCCAAGTTCTTACAAAGGCGGTCATCAAATCATCTTGCAATAACTGTTTCTATGTAGTGTAGTTAAAACAATAATCTGTTTTACTTGGGGAATTGTGGATTAAAGCTGTAACTATCATATCAGACTATTGTCCGGACAGGATATGAACATGAAGCACCTGCAGCTGTTCTTAAAACATTTCCAGAGACGCACAGATTTCCAGAATCTGCCATGACGCTATTTTTGTAAACACTTCTCGATATGAAATAATGAATAAAACATGCTTTCTTCTGCAAATATATCATGTACAAGTTCATGTTTATTCCTATATTATAATCAACGTGGAACATGTATTTTGTCTTGAGGGAATTTATTTAGTTTGTGCTTAAGCAAACAAAAGCCACGCGAATCAAACCGACCCCGTGTTGCCACTGTAATCCGTGCCGCACACATACACGCTACATATCACTCCTTTAAAAAACAAACCTAGTCTATACACCCTTCACAAATGAACACAGTAAATTATTTGGCATTTATATTTCAAGCCACATGAGATCAGGGCAGGAAAACACCGTCTGCGGTGGGAAAAAGGCGCCGACTGAGGCTTTCACATAATCTCGGTCAAGTGCCTCTATTTGACCGCTGTCACGCTCCTGGATAAACGTATGTCTGCTCAGGTCTTTGTGGTGTATTACGAGATTATCCTCCAACCTCGCGCTTTCAAGCTTGACCAGAGCTATATTGTTGAGCGGCTGAAGGTTGCAGGCCCAGCCACTATTACGCACAGAGACAGCGAAGGTCAATGTAAAGAGCAATGGCTGGCGTTGGCCCTGTCTGTGTTCAACCGCGTCTGACAGGCAGGCGAGAGACACACCGGGCTGCTTGTGGGATATGTGGTCAATTTGACCTAACCACTGATCCGACAACCTCACCATTTATCAGTTTATTCCACAATACAGAGTTTCTACCTGGATTATTTACAGATTCTGATCATGTAAAACAGCATTTTTTTTTAATTAATTTGAAGAAACAAATAAATGATCCGATCATTTCTTTAACAGGGTCCATTTTCACTGTTGGTCTAACATTGAATTTAAGAATAAAATTATGCAGGTTTTGAAATATATTTAGTTTGAAAGCGCACCTTAACAGGCAGTTATTCCCTTCTTACCTCACCTCATTCACTTATTTGTTTTTAAATTAAATTACGCATTGAACTCCACGTGTAACCTTTTAATGTCTGAGGTTAATTGAACTCTTTTTGAGAACTGAAATTAACTGTAATTCACTATTTTGCCTTAGTGTGGCGGCAGAACTCAATTTTTGCGAAGCGCACAGCCCTGTGTTTCCTGCCACAGCCAGGATGGGCTGTCCCATCAAAGCTGGCTCCTGTGAGGAGGAGGAGGGATAAGGCGGAGCATTGTGCTGTGAGCTTTGGACTGTCACGTCATGTGTCAGAGCGGAGGCGGGACTTGCGGGCTTGTTTTGGTTCTCAGCAAGCCAATCAAACCGCCGCTGTGCTCCCTCACAGCCAATGAGCTGCCTCGCCATGCACGTCACTGAAGTAAACATCCGCTCTACCGCCTCAGCGCTTCCGCTCTTTGTGTTTTTGGACTACAGGATGTGCGGAGCAGTCAGACANCTGAAGTAAACATCCGCTCTACCGCCTCAGCGCTTCCGCTCTTTTGTGTTTTTGGACTACAGGATGTGCGGAGCAGTCAGACATCACACTTTTTTTTTCACCCATCTCTGAGTTTATTGTATAACACGTGCGCGCCCGCCGCGTCTACGTCAGAGGACGTGTGAGCAGGGCGACGCCGCATTCCGTGCTCGCGGACGCGGGCTACTGTCTCACATTTCTGTGGTGTTTCTCTCAGTCAGCCAGCTGGCCATGTGTGGATCATAAACACAAGATATTAGACAACTCACTATTTCATAATACTCTACAATCCAGCCTGTAGTGGAGTGTGTTGTGGAAATAAAGCAGAATAAATGTTTGTTTGTTTTTAAAGATTCTGGATATCTTCCTGATTTTACAAAACTGAAACAAGAAAACTATGAATAATAAATTCAGCTCCCATATTAATGAGACTACATTAGAAATGTGCTTTGATTGTTGAATTAAACATCCATTAAGATAAGAAATTGACGTTAAAAATAGATTGTATGTCAAATAATAAAAAAAACAAAAATATGCATGGCTACTACTGACAGCCACGTCACTACAACTATGAGGTAGCCTATACTAACAATAATGTGCATAATAATGACGATGATGATATAAATAATCGTATAATTAAAGGATTTATATAGATGAAGCATTTTAAATTATTTAAGTCTATTTGAGCTGAGAGGACGCTGACAGTCAATCTTCTGTATCGTTTAGTGAGTGAAGCCTGTCACGTCTAGGCCTTATATAGCGCAAAGCAAAAACCACACAAATGAAATACATAAATGAAAATTAAAAATAAGATGTACAGTATTTGTAGCCTGTGAGCAATACGCCATTCGCGTTCAATTACTGAGAGAAGCAAAAACAAAACATAAGCTGAATATATAGGCCTTATGCACCCACAGTTTAAGTCTATGTGCCGTCAAGAGAAGCCACTTTACGCATGAAGCTGTTCCATTTAACAAAATGTCTTATATCACCAAGTAAATCAGCCTAACAGGTGGGAAAGCCAGCCAGAGGAGCCGCAGCTCAGAATAAGGAGGGATTTGGTTTCATGCCTGACATTTGACTGCCAGTAAGACTGAATCATGTTCATTAATGCAGCCAAAACAAGCATGGTGGGAAGTTGCGTTTTTTGGCTGCAGCTGCGTTACAACTGCACTGAGTCACTCAAAAAGGAAAATCTTTCAGAAACAGTAGGAAATATTCACAGACGCCACTGAAGGTGCTGTCGACAGTGAACGGTTGCCGTTGCGAGTGAATGGGGCCGGGGCAAAGCTTCTAGTGCACTGATTTTTATTCTTTTATTTTCGCACACCACAAAACTACCAGCGAGGGTTAGAATTATTTTATACTAAAAGCATTTTACCTCATTTTGATACAGCAAGAATATGTCCATATATATTTTTAAGTATATATTTTTAATGAAAAAAAAAATCCACCAATCACTCAGTAAAATTAATAAATTAAATGCAAAAATATATATATAGTTTCATCACATTGACCGAGTGGAATTTTTCGGCTGATTATATTTTGCTTCTTATTCCGGATTGATTAGATAATCACGGAAAGCTTAGAAAAATGGTACAAACTATTTTCAAAGAAATAAAAATATTTCTACTGCATCCTAAAATTTGTTGACAAGTATATATATTTTTGCACACTTAAATTCCAAAAGCGTAAAAAAAGACAAAGAAAGAACGCGGGTGAATCCTTAATAATTCATGTGTATTTGAACAAGATAAATTGACACCAGGCCGCCTGCGAAGTGTTTGCAACCAGTCGCGTAAATGTCGCCAACATTTAGAGATTCAAGCTGACAAATATTTATCTGATCAGAATATAGAAACACATACAACTTTCGACGTCAACGTAAAATAGCTGCGTCTCTGTAAACGCAAACTAATAATGCAATGTAAAAACAAAAATAAAGCAATTTATGAAAATAGTGATTCGTATTTAAAAACTAATCCAGAACTAGATGAATTTTACCTTTAACATTTGTTTATGAATAAAACAAAAAGTCAGAGAAATATAAATATAAATTCAACAAATCGACCTCAAACTGTCCTTCAATATTAAACGTCCTTGCAAACATTTATATATTCAAGCGATTGTTTTCACTGTGCAGTCACAGTGAGGGTGAGTAAATGGGTATATTTTGATTTGTGTTTTATTTATATTATTTATCAAAATAAAGTTGTTTTTTATGCACCTTCCACCTGCGCCTGTGTTTATTACGGCTGACAAAACATTCAGGTAATTATTACAGAATAAAACTGAAAATTATAATTATTATTATTATTACCATTATTGATAGTATTCATTTTTAATTATTATTAATTATCATTATTATATTTAAACTCTGTATGGATATTTTTTGACCATTGACAGTCCACTGAGCATATCACAAAGTCGCCGCTAGATGGCGATGTCAGCCTATATTTCAACACATACCAGCCTAGTTTGACTGATTTCCCCTTCTCCCAGAGCCAAACACAACTCTGCTGCACATTGCAAATATTAGACTTTCAAAATAGAAAGTTGAATAAAATATTACGTGATAAAGAGAGCTGCTACAAACGCAGAAAAGTCGCCTCCACTAGTGAAACTAGATTTTTCACATGAGGCCTTAAAGGGTATTTAAAAGTGTAGAAGTAATGGAGGATCAGTTGCGTGTCAAACTGTAACCTGGGCTATCAGCACAGTCTGATGCCATGAAAAGGATCCATGTTCAACATAACTTGGGTAAAATTCAACCAAGTCCATATTTTATTGGGACGGACTTTAACACCGACATACTGGGACTCACACACAAATAACCTGGATATCATGCCGGAATTTACTTTATATACAACCACATGAATACGCACACATTATAAAAAGCTATGATTGATATGAACACATATCCCGAACGATTATCTAAGCATTATAACAAGAATTGCACCATGGATTGGATATGAATGAGAGAGCACGGGTTCATATGATAAGACTAAACTTCATACAAGCTAAGCATGTGAGTAGGGTTTTTTTCTTTTAAAAAAAAAAAAAAAAAAAGATAGTCAGGAGAGATTAATATTTAACATTCCCAAGGTCCAAATCCGTCACACCGTCACTTCCTGTGAATCTTCGCTTTTTTTTTTTTATCACTCTCGTTAAAGTTGCAGATAAAGGCGTAGCTCGGTGGCGCACACCTTTCTGAACTGGGGTCAGTTTTCCTGTGCTGAGAGTGAGCATGCCAAAAAATGTTTAAAAAGTCACAAATACTGCAGCTACATATTTTCTCTTTTCCCCCCACTTGACTCCTTAAACAATATTTATCAACAAGTGGCAGGAAATGGAAGGTCCAACATTCAAGGCCTCAAAAATTTTGTTCCGGAAGCTCCATTTGGCAACATACAAATAAATCATATTCAGTCAGAAAGGAGTTCTGTTGTTCCAATCCATGAGTCCGTGTGTGTGTGTGTGTGTGTGTGTGCGTGTGTGTGTGTGTGTGTGTGTGTGTGGGCCTTGTTTATCTTCCACAGATATTGTCCGTAATCAAAAACTAGCTGATGGTTTTCAATTTGTTGACAACTTTCTTCTCCTTTACGCGTCTGTTTTGAAACCATATCGTGACCTGCCTCTCGGACAGGTTGGTCTGGGCAGATATCCTCCTCCTTTTGTCCTTCGTGATAAATTTATTGGCGGCGTACTCGCGCTCGAGTTCCTTCAGTTGCACCTTGGTGTATGGCACGCGCTTCTTTCTTCCACGTCGATAAGAGCCAGACTCTCCTCCTGCGTGGGACACCGCGTCTGAGGAAATTAAGAGACAAAAGAAGCTGTCATAAGCTGCTTCACAAGAAGTGGTCAGGCTTCACGTTCACTTTAAAAACAATATTTTTGCCTCCAGTAAATAGAAATGTTCTCATAACTGAGCCACAGATTTCAACTGACTTTCAAAAAAATATAATATTTTAAAATTTCCTGGCTAGAATTATGTCTTACATCCCTAAATAAACAAGAGAAATGAAGCTGCCCACTCCTCATTAATAATTACTTAAAAAATACACTTTATGGACATGAAACTTAAATATTCTCAGCGCGTAATGTTTTTCTCAATTCTTGTGGTAAACTAAACATTTTCCATTCCTTACATTATCTAAGTCATTTTATTATAACTAAATTATCTGTTGTGTGTTTTATTCAGCAGGTTGACACAGCAACTGACATTTAATACACTCCATTCTATGTGTGCACCCTGTTTGCAGTGTAGACACACAGACATGTCAAACTGCTCTGTTCTGAAAAGGCTGGACCCTGAGGGATGTAGCCTACCTGGTATGGAGGACTTCCACATGTGTCCAGGCTGAGGCTGCTCCTTGGCGCAGTAAACCTGGCCGTTCCAGCCGTTGGCGGCGAGTGTCCACGGTTGGTAGCTCTCCATAGGCAGCAGGGACTCGTGCCTGGCTTCTGACGGCGCGCTGATAGTTGGCACCACAGGAACGTCCAGGTAACTGGGAACAGGTTGGTAAGGGCCTGAAGGGTAGGTCGGGTAAAAAGCGAACTCCTTTGCCCGAGAGGTGAAGTCGTCGCCCGAGGCAGACGTGTCCATGTATTTCTCTCCATACGCGGAGGGGGGCTGCGCTCCGCACGACTTTATGCTGCTGTGATGCGACATTCTGCACGGGTAATAGCCGCTACCGAAGTACCCATATGGCAGGGACGCGCTGGAAGAATTCTGGGCTGCAGAGCAAGGGCTGCACTGTTTCACTGGCTCGCCCATACCAGAGGAGGGCACGTCGCTGGACGAGTAAGCCGTGCTGGGTGCCAGGGACGCGGGGTGCGCCATCAGATTCCTACACTGGTTCGCAGCAAAGTTGCCACCAGCAAAACCCTCCATGTTCTTGGTCACTTCATCGGAACCGCCGCTGTTGTCGTACAGGAACATCACCGACGGGTCGACCCAGCGAGGACGGAGGAGCAGTGACGTTGTCATAGCACGGCATCCAACATTGAAGCTTCTGGCTCTTTTTTAAAAAGCACAGAGACTGAGAAAAGGAGATACTGGTTCCCAGAGAGTAATGCCACTCTGACGCGCACAAGAGCGCAGAGGTTGCGCTGTCATTGGCTCAGGCGTTACCACGTGACCAGGCTATGCAAAGAGGACGGTAAACATCAGCCAGTACAGATAATTAAATGGAGAAAAATGCGGCGAAGTAAGGTGACCGTACCTATAAAGGGATTTAGCTTTCTTTCGTGTGTGCTTCACTTGAGATGGATGCTGTGCTTTTTTTTTTCTTAAAAAGTAAGATACACATAAGAGCAGTCTGCTTTTTATCCACATGAGATTATATTTCAGGATTCCAAATTAATTCATTGGACAATAAATGACTTTAAATGTATATTTTCTTATGTGTGGAGCTCAAACAAGAGTCGATTATTGGAAAGTGGTGAAACATTTTTTTAAAAAAGGGGTAAAAGCAGCTATGACTCAGCCATCTACATATCACGAATATGCATAGCCTCATGGCCTTTACGCACGAACACTGACCAGCCTTTGTCCGCGTCGATACAGGAACTGGGTATTATTACGCAGCCATTTGCCAAAGGAGATTCCAAGTAATACAAATATGATGCTCAATTATGGGTGTTGCAATGTTGCGCACGACCTGCGAGGAATTAAACATTCAGCCGCCCACTGATGCATAGACACACTGTGTAGTGTGTTATACGGGTCCGTTCGTACTCTGTACAGATATGCGCATTCAGTATGGAAGGGAGAAAAGCTATAGAGAAGTATGATAGTCGTCATATTTAAAGTAATCTAACTTACACATGCAAATATCTCTAGAAACACAATCAGACATGTCCCCCTCTCAGTGTCCCCACACCACTATCAGCCCATAACAAAGAAAATCGGATGTAACTTCATAGTTGTAGATGAATATCCCAGACACGAGACTTCCGACATGTTTACAATATGCAAAGACAGAAAACAGCTCTCCACTTGGCAGTGCTTGCGTGTTTTTACATAGGAGGTAGACGCGGCTGGAGGCCAAGGTCAAGTTGAAAGTTGCTGTCTAGCCATCCAGCCTGTCTGGCTATTCAGGCTTTGAAGGGACCGTCTGAGCGCGTGAAAAGAGCGGAAGAAGGGTGAGAATTCCTGTCCCAATGAAAGCTATTGGAGGACATTAACTTTTACTATCATTTTGTTTTCTTCCACCGTTTATTCTCACGAACTAGTCTGTGCCCGCTGCACTTGGGTGGTGCGTACTTTTGTATCACAGCATTGGAAATATAAAAGGAATGTTGCTGTTTTTTTATTAGCAGATCTTTGGGGGTGTTTTTGGCAGATACGTGTGAAAATCATTTTGATCTCTGAAAAGAGGGGACGTGATAGACGTGTAGTGTCGTGTGTGTGCGTGTGTGTGTCTGGCCTGCTGGTTTGTGTTTACGACCAGTCGCTCTCCGTCTATTCTGTGTTGGAGGAAATGGACCTGGTGGAGCCTTCACTGGATTTGTTAGCAGAGTTTTAAAATCCAGCATGAGCTTTGGCCCAATTGAGAGTAATTGTACTGGTGTGTTATCTGCTATTATGGGATAAAATCGACTTAGAGAAGAGGCTGCCACTCAAATGCGTAAAACACGGATGCAGATGTTTAGTTTCCCGCCTATATGCGTATAGTGTTTATGTAAATTAGAAAAAAAAGCTTCTTTGGTCTCATCTGCTTCCTTTGATATGTCTAAAGCCAAACTTCCACGCAGTAACACCACCGTGACATAACATAAAATCAACTTAAATATATAAAATTAATCTGAATGAAACAGAAATTGAAACAAAAGTCTAATTTTACAACATATCATAAACTACACGATTTGAAAGCCCAGAATTATGAATTGTGAACACTGGTCAGGCGGTTCTGATTTATAAGAGGAATGTTCTCAACCACTGGGGCTTTTGTGTTGTAGGCCTGCAGGCACCGGAAACAACAGTGTTGTGAAACTTTGAACAAAAAAAGTGCCGACCAGAGCAAATCATATGCTGAAATTATTTTCTTCAGCAAGAACCAAGATTGACAGTTGGTGTGCTTTTGTAGCCACAAAAAATATTAAAATGCACTTCATGATTTTGTATGTGGGGGAGGTGCATCATGTCTGTTAGATTGGATCTCCGTGGGTCTGCTTTATTTTTGATGGTTTAGTTACATTCAGTCATGTGATGGACGTAATGTGTCAACTTTAAAGCAAATAACTGAGAAAATTATTATTATCATTATCTTTAATATCTTGGGCTGTGTTAATTAAAACAATGGCCTTTTAATAAAAGCCTTTTGGGGGTAACAGACAATAAACACAGGCTTACACCGCTTGTTATAGTTAGTTACTATAACAGATGAGTGTTGATGGTGCAAAAAACGCAAGATCCGAAAACACAACAGGCTGCTGTTTGCTTTCAAAATGCAAAATATCTTCCCCCCTACATATATATGCAATATGTAATGTGTGCTTTCTATTCAAGGTATTAAAGAATTTTAAATGCACAATTTCTCTGTTAACAATTAACCGAATAAAGTGTGATAACAAGCAATATTCCTATTAAATTAAGTCTGAATATCTGTATCACCTTCGCGCGGAGGAATCCCAGCTAAAATATATGATATGATGCAAACGATGATACAAAGTGAAGTGATATGTCTCTGCGTTATCATAAAAGAACGGTTAAGTAATGAAATAATTCAGCAGCAACATGCAGAAGCTACTGTGAGTCATGGAGTAAGTAAGTGCACAAGGCCTGGCCTGTTGCATTCTGCCCTGTAGCGTTTCCCTCTTTGCAGGCAAAGCAAGCTTCAAAATAAACAAAGTCGCGTTAATCATTAACCGTCCCATACCTTGTCATGTTTGTCAGGTTAGATTTTACATCATCTCTCTGCATGAGCCCCAACATCAGGCCTTTTGTTTTTTTTTTATATGCTGTAGGTTGTTTCCATTCAGGCATAATTTATGTTGTGTCCATGTTTGGATCATTTTATTCTTTTGAACAACAGTCCTGCAATCACCACAGCCCCGCGCCCGCGCCAAGGTGGCCTCCGGCGCGCACATGTGGTCAGTCCAGACATGAGACATCCCAAAGTACAATGGACACACACACACTTTACTGGAGGGGCGCATATATTATCCCGCCAAGTAGACGCACATTTCACAATGGAGTTACGCTTATTGCTCACTTGTACAAACACTTATTCATGTTGATTTGGCACTGGATGCTGCTGAAAATGTGTGGAAGGTAGCACAGATCAGACTGACTGATGCTCAAAATGATATTTTCATGCTGTTTTATACAAGTTCCAAATAAGAGTAGTGAATTTAAACTATTCTTGATTTTGATATGAAACCCTCCCTGATGTATCTGAATGATCCTTGGAGGTTCCTAAGACTCCACTTTGGGACTTGGCAGCACAAGCATTTCTCTGAGGTCATTATCAAGGTTCAACCCCCTGTTTGTACTGGCATCCAAATTACACAGCGCGGGAGAGAAAGAGTACATTTATTCCACGGCCTCAACGCCTGAAGCCTGGGTAAAGGTCTGTATAAAGTTATAGCTATAGCTATAAATTTCTGTCGTTAGTAGTATAAATTGTGTTATAAAACGGGCTGCTAAGACGAACTACACGCAGTCAAATTTCAGTCCTGTTGATGACACGTGTTTAAAGTAGACTGCTGTCAAAAAGTTGTCAAAACATAACAACCAATATGTTTTTGTGGTCAGAGCAGTGAACCACAGGGCGGTCACACACTTGACTTTTCCATATTTTCTGGACGGTCGCCTGCGGTGTGATTATGAAGGATTGCGTAAAAATAACAAGAAAAACGGACCCACTTCAGTCTCGGACACACACAGGAAGCCACCTAAAGGTCTATGGTTAACTGGAAAGTTTCACTCCTGAGGTGTTCTTGATGTGTGCGTTTGACTGACACGCTCGTTGCACGTTTCAATTTCTCCAGCAGAAGTCTTAAATGCTGCGTTAACTGCCTGCTAAAGCTATAGACTGTGAGCTGCATGGGAAATCATTTATTGGCATGCAGGAATCTCACCAAATATAAAGGTCTCCAGTTTGTTTCATTGAAAAGTTCCACATCTGTTGTATTTTTGGGCACCGGCGTGCGTGGATGATGGAAGAGATATGGAGGGGCGAACAGAAGTTACTTTAACTTTCATCTTTCTGGCAGGAGTCTTTGTGCCATTCTGCCCCTTTAGAAATAACCAGAATTACATATTCATATGAACACTAAACATAATTTAAGTACTTGTATTATTGCTATCATTATTACTATTATCATTATCATCACCATCATGCCGTTGTTTCTTTTGTTGGTAATTACCTTTATCTTCATCAGGATACCACGTGTCTGCCATTTTGGCCTTTTGCTTTGTGCAGCCAGCACAGAGCCGAAACCAAAAAACATATTTCTCACTCCATTTTTAGTAGCATTGTGCACCGCAAAGAAAAGATGTAAATAAGGTACATTAAATACTGTAGAAACGTCGTGTAGTAACACACGATTTCATGCGTAAAATAAGACAATGCACTGGGGCTGAACACGCACACCTGTTAAATTTCAGAGTATTGGTTGTTGCCTTAATTAAAAAAAAAAAAAAAATACACATGCACATACAGTGAACTCAAAGCGCCGCTTACATGTTTATAAAGATGCTGGGTGAGATTAATTTAGCTCTCTTTGAGATATTTTGGAGAAGCAGTCAAAAGAAAAACGAAAATATTCGCAGAAGTTAATTAGCAGCTCTCGAATCAATTACCAGCAAATTGAAATGAAAAAGGCAGATCAGTGTAAACAGTGTAACTGGAAACGTATGTAATTATTTTAAAACTGGCTGTCGAAGATTATTAAGGCAGAATAAAACAAGAAGCGTGTTTTATTTTGTTTAATTACTTCTATATATAAAAAAAAAGATTATCCACTTTTTGGAAAGGTATCTTATCCTTTTCAAAAATTATTTATTAATATGTGATGTATGTTTTGTGATCGGTAATTTTGACAAATATGTTGTGTACTAAATTTCGGCTCCACTCAGCTTCATTAATTTATAATGTAGCTGATAACAGCCCACGCAATGCCGTGCTCAAATGCAAACTCATCCAAAAATACCGTTTTCACGTCAGTTATCTTTATTTCCAGTGTGTGCGCATTAGTCAACTGATCCGTGCCAAATAATGTAACTTATAGGTCGATATATGATTCAGAAACAATGACTTCTGTACTCCTTTTTGGGGCTGTCTGTAACACACTGTAAATCACAATCAAACCGGTTGGATGCCAGTCTGAATGCTACACTGCACCAACAAATCAGCATCTGAACTGCACTCATCGCAAAACGCATAAAATGTGAGGTTAGTTCAAGAATTACGCACAGAAATGTCCATATCTACCTCTGGCCAAACGTCCATTACCACCATAGAAAATACTTAAAACAACCTGAAAAACATTGGGGCACACATAGATGACAGCAGCACTCTCTAAAAATAAAAACCCATTTGCAAGCAGACAGACTTGTAAATATCGCCTTTCTCAAAGATGCCAGGGACCCACCGACCAGTCTGAAGAATTACATGCACTCTTGTGAAACGTCAGGGCTTTGCACCTGGTGTGTTGCCTTGCTACTGCTGAATTGGTGGTAAGCCATGCCCCATGATGTTTTCCCTTTTAATGGGGTAACACAGGCCTGATCTTAGTGGCTTGCTAAGCCTTACTTGTAATAGCGTCGGGGTTTGCAGGGATGGAGCAGGGAAGAGCGATAAAATCGGGTCTTACAGCGCAAGAGATTTCCAGCTGTATAGTCATCAGGACATGTTTCGCTCCAAGGTCAGCGAGTTAACTCTCTCGTAGCTGCGTCATCCTGTTTCAAGGCCAAGTTGAAGCAACGGAGACGGGAGGGGCCACGATAATGAAGGAGAGGTTATTTTCTTCCAGGTTCCTACTCCTTGTGTGAAACGCGGTGCACCTCAGCCAGCCGCACAATGCACATCCACCAAACCCATTCATGCGCGATTCTTTCACACGCTGAAACACTTTTTGTGCTAAAAGCAAATATTCTGGCAGCTCTGCACTGCCAGGGCCATGGATTGGATTACATGCGTACTGCGCAGGCTCCATGGTCAAGTTCAAGTTGGGCTGGCTAGTAAAACTGAGGGGCGCATTCTGCAGTGTCTGCCGCGGGGGGCGCTCCCCCTCTTTGATCTCCCCCCTACAAAACTAGACACTGAAGCAGAGCCGTGACTGCAGTCCAGTTTTCCTGCACTTCTGCCACCAAGAATGTGCAGGATTTAAAGATAAAGGATGCATTGACTGGTCATTTCTACATGTAAAAGCGGGTGAAAAAAAAAAGTTCCACAATCAGCAAACCCTCCGAACCCATCTGCTGTCCTTCACTATCTAAAACACACACAATATAAGTGACACTACTGTAAACCCACAAGGTCATTCATCTGTTGCGCAAAACCCTTTCTGAGTGTTATCTCCGGATGATCACAAGATCCCATCTGCCCTGGCCACAAACCATTGCATAATCCCCGGTAAGCAGCAAAACAATGGGACCTTTGCCATCTTTGGACACTACACTAAAAGACTGTAGTCAGCCATCTTTATTATTTTAACAGCAGACGTAAACAGCGTCTAACAACAGCTGAAATTTTGAGTCTAATGTGCCCGTGCAGCCTCGGATGTGATCGGTTTAAATAGCCTGTGCATTTTTAAAATACACACAACAATGAATACACAGAAGATATTGATATGAAAGAAATGCACAAGCTCAGTTCATGTAGACGCGATTTTCACAAATGTACATCAGCAGGTCCATAAATTATAGGAACCAACTTCCTCAATCTGAATGTGGTGACTTCTGCGGCTGTGCCATAAATTTCGTGATGAACAAATTCAATTAGCCTTTCCTTTTCGGATTCAAAAGGATATTTATGGTTCTGTGAAGTCCCTTCAGTAGGCTACATTTCCAATAGTCTGTGGTCATTCATGAACAATTTGCAGACTGATCTTTAACTACTGTACAACAGATAACTTTTGGTTCTGTCTCCAAAACTAATACTCGCTCTATAGTTATTTAAACACAAGGAAAGTTTACGTCACTAAAACTGATTAATTAATTACAATATATGTAACAAGTACCAAATTGAAGTGAGGTGTTGGAAAACTTCTCTGATTGAGTTATGGTTTCCACACGCAGACTCACATGTTAGTTTTTTTTCTAATTCTCAAAAGCAGCAATATGAAATCGTCAGAGAGTGAAGGAAAGAGAGAAAGAGAGGTTTACTTTTTTCCTTTGCTGGCCAGATGAAAGAGTCGGGGGGAAAAAAAAGCCAAAGGAATTTCCCTCAACTCCTCAGCTGGCGCGCTGGGGGAGGGGGCGGCCGCCGCTGGGGTCCTTTCCCTAATTCGGACAGGCGAGGGCGCACAAGGACAGCGGAGGCTGCAGCAGCTCCACAGTCTGCCTCCCTCTCCTCTCTTTGAGACCACATGACTGCACCTCTCTACACAACAGCATGGCCGTCTGACTACAGCACCATGTCCTACAGCTGCTGATGACAAATCTGATCTAAACTCGGGGAGAAAGCTGTTTCTAGAGGTTCTGATGTGATGCCTTTTTTTTTCTTATCACAACCTGAAACGCTCCCAAAGATTAAATATCTGAGGACAGAGTGACCTGACAATGTTTTATTACAATGCATATGTTAAGGTAAGTAAACAGGTTCACTACTTTGAAATATAAACGCGTAAAAAGGACATTGATCGTATAAGAGCTGCTCCCAAATACACATTGGATTTGTATATTTTCTAATATTTCCCCCGGCTGTAGTGATGATGCATTTAACATCTAGAGTCGCTTGAACATTTGGCATAGTCAGCTGGTGCTCATATTTTTGGGTATAGTTTGCAAGTGGAGCAAAGGCAGAGTGAGCTTGACCACAGCCTGAAGAGGCATTAACATCAGAAAACATTCAGTGGACACTCTGTGCATTGCACCCTTCAGTTTAATATCAAGCATAGATTTGATGCAACTGTTAAATCCACACGAGCTCAGGGAGAGAGTGTGTTCCCTTAAGACACAGCGAGTTAATATGTGGTTAAGTTCATCATCTCCACCGCAGACCCTTAAGGTCATACAAGCCCCATACATTACTCTACCTTTCTAATTGTTTAGTGAATAGTTACTGAAAGACTATAAATACTACAAGAATCATCTCTCAATGCTTTTTGTTAAGCACTGTCACTGCAGCACACCATGGTGTTGTATTGTTTTTGATTTCTTACAAATTGAATATTAATTTAAATCATATCTCATGCATAGATTTATATACATGATAATAGTAGGCTACAAGACTTCTTAAAGAGGCACAAATAGAGTCGAAATATCTGTCGGGATTGTTTCGTCAATGCTGTTGACTTTTAAGACTTCATGTCAAATGGCCTCTTATCTAAACTGACCACAAGACTTGACCTTTGAGGGCTTTACTTGACTCCACTTAAGGTGGAGATGAGAGAGGCATTAAGACAGAGGGAATGGGGAGAAGGGAGGGGAGGGTGAGGGCGCATTACATGCAAGGAAATATTTTTTTTTACTATTGATAAACATTACATTTTATTATTAGAATATGCTGCAACTCTGCACTGCAGTAAGTGCAGTCATGTAGGGTTACATGTATTTTAAGTTCATATAAAATTGTGAACTGAAAATGTTATTTTATTGTTGTTTTTTTCTCATATTTTGTTAGCTCTAATAATAATAATAATAATAATAATAATAATAACGTTTTTGTTTTAACTCCATGACTGTGGCGATACACAGGGAGAATGATAGAGACTGTTTTTGATAGCTGCTTTTTGTGCCCTCTCTGACACCCCCCACCTCAGTCTCAACGCTGCCACTGCTCCGTCTGTTTACCCATATCCAATCAATGCGTGTCGTCATCAGGGGGGGGACCATCATGACGACTGGCCTATTAAGAATGACAGCTCTGGAGAAAGAGAGAGAGGGTAAATGGTGATCCCTCCCAGAGCTCCCTCTGCGCACTCTGGAGCGCTCTTCTCTCAGGGTCAGACCGGATTGCATCCCTTCTTTTCCAGAAGCCTCTCCTTCTCCTTAGGACTCAACCCCCCCACCCACCTCCACCATCACTACACACACACACACACCCCTCCAACCTGAAAATCATCGCCTTGGTTTTGACGGCTTGTACTCTCCCGCGAAGTCGAGGTTTTTTAAGTCGTGCTTGTGATGGAAAGCAGAGAGGAGATGGTGATGCTGGCGGAGGGAGGTCAGCTTGCCAAGAGCGGCTCTAATTTGTCGGGAGGCATCGGGAGCCCCGTGCGAGATCCGCAGGGGAAGCCGGGCCACAGGAGCTGTCTGAGCCCCGGCGCTGCGCCTTACTCCCGGGACAGAGCGGAAGTGGGGATGGAGGAGAGCGCACGGAGGAATATGTGCGCCGATATGAGGCCAGTTGGCACGTCCTCCTCTGGAGAGAGACACCGGAGTGATCATCCCCACAAAGACGGCAGCAGCTCAGACACCGAGTCGGACTTCTACGAGGAAATTGATGTCAGCTGCACGCCTGAAAGCATGGACTACCCAACAGCTAAAGGTAGGCTGGGAGCTGCATGTCACTGCGGGTTTTCTATGACTGCATGCTTGTGCTAACGAAGCAGATTGAATACCAGCGTGGATTATGCCAATCATAAATGTCAGTAAACACACGAGCGTTCAAAAAACATGCATTTATGTCATCTAAAAAATGTACAAGGGATCGAAATTTTAAATGTGACATGAATGAAACACACTGAAGCCTCAATAACAGCAGAAGAGAACCGCAGTCGGTGCTGCACAGCTGTTCTGTCAAGTGACCAGTGTGGCTGGAAACACGCTGAGGTGACACCCACAATTTAACCAGGTATTTTCCCCTATGAGTTTGACAATGAGTCAGTCGCACAAAAGCAAATCAGCCTATATGTGTATTTACTGCACGAGGAAGAATGCAAGATTTTTATGCAAACCACAAGCAAAAACCATGAAGGGAAGGCCACTAACAGAGGAATGTGTGGCATCTTCTAAAGACTGCTGCAAATTGTTACATCCTATACCAGAATTACATAAACAAATATTGATATTAATATAAATACATGAATAATTTGTAGTTGCTGTTCACCCAAAACTAAAAGGATGGAAAGGAGACAAACGAATGACAACAATACAACCTGATTATTCATATTTTTTCTTCACTAAAATTATGGTTCAACATTTCAATATACCCAGGGGAATAATATGAGTAATAAAAATATTAGCAAGTTGCTGTTAAGACTCCACAAAATGAAAACCCGAGCTACCTGAGCTGTATGTCAGGCAGGCCCTTAGTAAAAAGGGAAATAACGTGCAGTTAAAATAACTGAATTAGCCAACTATAGCGACCTCTTAGGGCAAATAAAGTTTATTAAATATGAAACGAATTTAATAAATAAAATGTTTCAATGTGTTTTTTGTTCCATTTAAATTATTCTGCTAAATGTGTTTTAAACTGTATGCTAATTATATCTGATTAATTATTCCGCATACTGATTCAGGTCGAAATGGGGATTCTCCGGGACACCCGAGTGAGACTGGTGCTGACCCGGGTAACATTGTCCCGGGTCCAGGATCCCTGTCCTATGCAGCGGATCAGATACGCCGGTACCGGACAGCGTTCACCCGGGAGCAAATCGCACGGCTGGAGAAGGAGTTTTACCGGGAAAACTACGTGTCCAGGCCGCGGAGATGCGAATTGGCGGCCGCCTTAAATCTACCTGAAACCACAATTAAGGTGAGATTTGTCTTGATGGAGCAGAGCTGATTCAGGCCTCTGAACACACAGGCTTGTGTTTGGAAAGCTTGGAGTGCTGCAAAACTGTTTTGAGTTTTATCAATCGTTATTTCATATCTATGCAGAAAATATAGCAACATAGTCACATAAAGTGAGCCAAAGACCAAGAGGCGCTCATAACCAAATGTTAAGAAGAGCCTATAACCTGCAAACTAAGCGTACTGGAAGCAAGGGCCTTGATTTTTTAAGAATAATTTCATTATTTAATTTTATTTTTTCAACTGGCACCATGACAAATACAAAATATAGCTGCTTTGTTTCCTGTAAATTCCCATATACTCCCCAAGATTAAATTACATTAAAGCAAAACTTGCATTTACCCAAATTCTAGTTCGTGCGTAAAAGCGGAACCACCGTTCGAGCTCCATGTCTGCTTTTGTTATTGTTGTTTGTCTTTGGCTCACTGGGGGTTGTGGTTAATATTTGACTCGGTGTGTCTCTGTCTCAGGTGTGGTTTCAGAATCGCAGGATGAAAGACAAGCGCCAGCGTCTGGCCATGACGTGGCCTCACCCCGCCGACCCGGCCTTCTACACCTACATGATGAGCCACGCGGCAGCCACGGGGAACCTGCCCTACCCATTCCCATCGCACCTGCCGCTACCTTACTACTCTCACCTGGGTGTTGGAGCTGGCTCGGCTCCGGCCGCCACCCCTTTCTCCAACCCCCTGCGCTCCCTCGATAGTTTCCGGATGCTGTCTCACCCCTACCAGAGACCGGAGCTCCTGTGCGCCTTCAGACACCCCTCCCTGTACCCGGGTCCGACCCACGGCCTCGGTCCCGGAGGAAGCCCCTGCTCCTGCCTGGCATGTCACTCAAGTCAATCCAACGGTATCTCAACCAGGCCCTCCGGCTCGGACTTCGCTTGCTCACCAACGAGCAGGACTGACGCTTTTGTCACTTTCACGCCTTCAGTGCTCAGCAAATCCTCATCTGTGACTCTAGACCAGAGGGAAGAAGTGCCTCTGACTAGATAAAACCAAACCAGCTGTTCTTCTATATAAGCCTTTACCATAAGCTTTTTAACCTAACATATTATATGATCAGGACTGAAACAGCATGAAGAGGTAGCCTGTAAGCAGCCAGCTTAAACTTGGGGCAAGATAATTAGCCAGATCTTCAGCTATGTGACGCACAACGGATGTCCCATTACTGAAAACTAATAATCCCATTGCAGAGCCAGGACAGTGGGCTGAAATATGACGGCATGGACACAAAACCAGATTTGATTTGTAGAAGATTAATTTGGTGTATGAGAGTGTAGGGGTCCAGAGAAACGTTTAAATCCGCGTGATGGATGGCGTAGAGGTTTTTATCATTACTTGTCCTGTCTTTACGCATCCAAATCGACCTACATGTATTGTTAGTTACGCGAGAATGATGCTTTCCATCTCTCTTTTTAACAAGGGGATTTGTTAACAGACTTCGGCCGTCTCATTATAAAGCAGCTCTCCGCGCCGGGGCCCTCCGCGGCGGCCCGGGCCGAAATGTGCAGATGCTGGTGAAATTAGTAAGTGATGTATATGTACGACCCGGTGAATTTTGAGTGTTGAATTAATGATAATATCAGGAAGGGATCGTTACTGCCAAAAGGTAACAAGGCGCCGGGGGAACGGATTACTACAGCCCGCACGGTTTGACGAGGGGAGGGAGGGGTGGGGGGAAGAGAAGAAGGACCCAGAAGAGGATGGAGAGAGACAGAGGGAGGACAATCAACATGAAAAAAATAAATAAATAAAAATGAACCTTTTTTAAGGCCATCAAACACTCTGTTCTCTCCCTTAACTGTAAAAGAGCCGGTTCTTTTTTTCCTCTGATAAAAATGTGATTAATATATTCCTATAGGCCTCTTTTTAAATATCTTTCTTGCCTTGCACTGCTACAGTGGCGCCAGTTTAGTGGCATTTTGTCGAGAAAGCGGACTAACAAGTGACTGATATGTTTTTGTTTGCTTTTTTTTTTTTTTAGTTTTGTTTTTTTGACTGGGTTGTCCTAAACGTCTAATTTGCAATAAACACTGTCAAAGAATCAATGGAGCAATGGAGTGTTTGTCTTCTAGACACCTATGATTTATTTAAACAGCAAAGAGCCCTGAGAAAATGAGATTAAAAAGAGTCTCACTTAATGTCACTTTAATCCAAGATTCAGACAAGCTTTCCTCCCTTCAGGTCATTCTATTTCGTTTGCAGGCTGTTAAGGATTTTCTATACTCACAATTATTCTACCACCCTCCCCCTCCAATAATAACACTAATTTTGTTCTCAAGTGGTCGGTGTCAAAACACCGGAGTGTGCCCCCATATCTCCTGATGGGACCGCTAGATTGACCGTGACAGTTAAGTGGTCCCCGGGCTCCGTTAAAGCCACTCATATTTTCTCTCCAACCACTTAATAGACACGCCAGAATTAGTTGTCTGAAGATATTGGAAATGCAAAGAGATCGATGATTCGGAGAGGCCCGCCACCAATCAGCGGGATCTTAATTGGCCGCGTTTGACCGGTGGCTGCGCAAATTAAAAGAGTTTTCTGAGCGTAATAGGATTGGCGAGGTGCTGTGGCCCGCAGAGAGGCACACAAATCACATTTTAAAAGGGGTTTCTTTGCGGCGTAGATGGGAGAGATCAGAAGTTATTGCAGTAATGTGCAGAGAAATGGCTGGCATTTAGCCTGGGCCTTAAAGTCCACCTGGCAAAAATATTGGCCAAATGCGTAATTGTAGGTATAATCTAACGAGCGAGGTTGCATTTTTCCAAAAATATTCATTTTCTTAGATGAAATACTATCCTACAGCCTTTAAACTAACGAATATTTGCGAATCACATTAATATTTCGATGTTATCTCCTCTATGAATATGAATCCTGCAGCCCAAAATGGAAAACCAGAAAATGTCTTGCAAAGTCAGTAGATATTTATCCTCCTCTGATGCTTTCTGAGGTAAAAGGTTCATCCTAATCAGACAGCACTGCACCCACACGCACCGCACCGATGCGCCCTCCCTCTCCCCCCTCTCCCTCCCGCACACGCGTTTGATTGATGGCCTTATTAACTGGAGTTCTTGTAAGTGTGACCGAGCTGATTAAAATGCATATGTTTGGAATAATACACCGTTTAAGCCGCCCGGGTCGGGGCGAAACCACAAGGCAGATTTATGTAAACTATCAGCCGGTGTCTTTAAGCCTGATAGGGACACGGGTCATGCAGGAAAACAGCTTTGGTTTGTGCATAATAAAACCGTACCATAAAATAAAGATGAACGGATCGGGCTAGCTGAATATTCAAAAGGCGCAGGCTCTCCAAACTTCTGGTTTCATAGCGGGTTATTTTTAAAGCTTTTGGAGCTGATTTTCATTTGGTTACACAGGAGCAGCAGCACTATACGATCATCTTCTAAACCCGCGTCACACTGTGCCAGAATGACACATTAAAGTGAGGCAAATTACAACCACATTTACCCAGCCACGCATATGGATCTCCATCTCTGCTCGCTGCATAAACTATACGGCTGAATCCTCAGCGGCCTAATCCAGTATCAACATGCCATTTAATCGTTGAAAGATTGCGTGTGACTGAGCCTCAAGATATGATGGGCTCATAGATTGCGCACATAACACCAATTACATCAGCCGTATAAGATCCTATTAGTGAGAATGGGCTCAGGGCTCCCCAGCTCCCACAACTAGCACAAAGCATTTTGATAGGGGCGGTGCAGTGCAGCTGTCCACTGACAGCAAATTCAAAAAAACACCAAATGGATCTGTGGCTGCCGCTACCGCTGTTTAAATTGGATTACATCCTAATTTACAGGCCCTTGTCGTAACGCAAGGGGCTGGCGGAGGCGTGGACGGACCAATCACACAGTAATGATGATGAATGGGAGATTAATGCGCATACAAGCAAGACAATTTAAGCCTTCATCTGTTTAAATAGGCTTCCAATATCATTTGGAAACGGGGGTCACGTTAAATCAATCGGGGGACGCGTGAAAGTCGTTTTCGGCGGCGTCTTTATCAACCTTATTTACGGTGCACCGGAGACAGCTATATGCAGCTGGAAAATGGGCCGGCTGCTACGTGCTTATGTGACATACAAGAGCAACAAAAACAGAGCAGAATGGACTCGGGATATAAAAAGATGCTCTTATTTAGTTCAAGTCGAGTCGAGCCGAAGATGTCTCTCTGGGTTTTTGCGCACATTCATGCCACAATCTACCTTTTGGATTGAAAAACAACATATTTAATCCAAATAAACTTAAAATGTTGGGTTTTTATTTAGATGTTCTGTATAACGTGACTTTAAGGGAGGGCAGGATTAAAAGAGTTGGACATTCAAAACTGTGCATATTTAGGTTGGCAAATTTGGTTTGTGGTGAGGTTCATTTACAGTGGGGTATTTAATGATTCATTGTATGTCACCAAACTTTACGCAGAGCGGATACACAAGGCCTAAACACACCATAGTCGAAATGCGTCTTTTGCTCCACAATTATCTTTCCTATCTGCACAAATTAATTACCACAGTTCATTGACAACCCAAACTCGTTAAGATAATTCGTAGATGTCCACTTGTGCAAATCTTATAAGCTATATGGCAAGAGACACTTTATTTTGAAAGCCTACACCAAACATTTCACGCGCCAAAACAGTATTTTGGCGGCCAGGTGAGCCATCATGTCTCACACAGGTGGGATTTTACCTCATTTGGCTGTACTGATGTAAAGAAAGGAAACAGGAAGGGAAAGAAAGACAATAAAGTTAAGTTATATGCTTACACATGCGGTTGGTGTCGGATTGACAGTGGCGGCGTCTACTGCATCTGAAATGTTCCAACTGTGACACGTTCATTGTCGAGCGTGACAAGGAAGCAGATTCAAACAGAGTGAAGAAACTAGCTGCTTTTTATAGATCCGCGCTGCAGGTAAGACGTTGGAAAATACCATGTGTGTGGGACATGTGCACCGGAAGAATCAATATTTACAAAACAAGTCAACACCAAATGTGCACATTTTACATTCAAATAAATGTTTCCACAAGCGGACATTATATCCGTGATGCAGTGACACACATTAACCGATGTAATGGCAGAAATTGTTGCTGTGTCTGCACAGTGCTCCCCTACCTATTAATGTGGTCTGCTCCGGGAGCTTTTAAGCAGGTGTGTGTCCCTTTAAAAAGATTTTGTCCCCACACCTTGCTGCTGGAGCACGGAAGAGGTGAACATGTACGATCATCACTGTTTTTAAGTGGGGGGAAAAGTTACTTTACATTAAGTTATGAAATAGCACTCACCATCTGCAGCCTCCCAAACAATAAATTCAGTTAAAAGATCAATTAATCCTTTGTGCAAAAAATAAGCAAAGTTTGGCGATTTAATCAATAACAGATCTAAAGTAACAGAGCCAACTGTCTCCATTTTATAGATCAATATCGTGCTAAAATGTCAAGATTTCTGACTTTTTACGATGCTGTGTTTCTTTTGAATGTGGAAACATTTGAGCCTGACTGTCACATTTAGATTTTGCATTGAGCAGGCAAGCGATGATATGAAAATTTCACGTCACAACTGCCTTGCCAAAATAATTGTGATTAACAATATTAATCGATAATCATCTAAATATATTTAAACTCTTAAAATGGCACTAAAAATACTGGAATCACTGTAACTTGTTTTTGTTGAGACACATTTTTTATTGCATTACAGAAAGGACATCTGTTTTTTTGGTGACCATAATTTCTCATGAAAAACAATTTTCTTTTTTTATTTTATCAAAATGTTAGGGTGGATGTGCAGCCTGTTTTTGCAGACTCTTTTATTGTTGGTTGCCCAGTTGACTCTTTGCTACTGGACACGATATTAATTATTATCCAGATAATGGAAATTCACTCCAATCAACTTATTGTGAGTGGGTTTTTCCGCGATGTGCACTGCTGCTGACATGCAATCATTTGTCTGCACTAACGAGAAATATGATTATTTTGAGACGTGGCATTTTTCTCTTACAACCATTTGGTCACAGTTTATCAAATGAACGTTACCCAGGACCCCGCATTGAGCCAAAGTTATTTTGCTTTACAGAAACAGTCTTGGATTTTCACTAAAATTTGTGTAATGATCTGCAGCTCTTTGTGACTGTTAATGTGATCTCAACACTTTACTGTTTCTGATTCAGGATAAGGTTGATCACTGGTTTAAATCGTAACAATGCACCTTGACCTCACACTAATTATTTAAAAAGAGCTGAGAGAGATTTCAGCTCCTCAGTCTCCTTTTATTCTCACTCTGCTCCTGGGCAGAATTAGAGCTTGCAGTGGCAGATCCCAAACTGTTGTCTTGTGTTAACAACTGAACAAAGATATCATTGTTCTCTAGGGCACTAAAGTGGTTTAATGAGTACAGGAAAATATCCCTTTAACGCTGAGAAGCATCAGAGTTACAAAGATTTGTGTAGATAAGTACAAAATTGTGAATATATCACAGAAACCAGTTTGATTATTCATTGATTATATTGAAATTAAAGGGCACAGAGAAGGTTGGTTCCAGTGTCACCTCTTGTAAAACAGCTGTTGGGATGATAGGCGGTGAACCAGAACCAGTCTCCTGGGAGAACCTAGTGTTGATCCCTCCTCATTTTGGTCCTCTTTGCCATCATTAGTTCTTAGACTTAGAGCCATTTGAGACTGGGAAACAGGGATACAAGGATTATTGATTTTAAAAAACACACAAGGATCAGACATCTTTTGCTGCAACAGAGAGAGAAAGAGATTTTAAAATATAATTTTTTGGTTCATTGCTGATGTTGGGGAACACAAGAGGGTGTTAACGTGTCTGTAGGATGGCAAAGATTTCGTGTGATCTTGTTCTCAGACAAAGGGGATATTACAGGCCCAGTCCAGGTTATTGTAATTTTCCAAAACATTGGGAAACCACAACTGGTTTTGGATTACACATGGCATCATAGAGGGGAATCCAGATCTCAGGTTCTGGTTCTAAGAAAAGAATCATGGCAATGTACAGCAGCAAAGAGCATGCAGGTGTTCAGCATCATGCTCTATGCATTATGACCCCTCAAGCAAAATGTTGATTTACAGACTGGGTGTGTAAGCCAGCAGTTTTTATGTTGTTTTTTCCCCTAGTTTTCATAAATTATTCGTCTTCATATTTCACTTTGCAGGCACCCTGCAAAATGGCCCCAATCTCAGTCAGGTGCAGAAAAGAATTTTGCTTTCTCCAGGTGGAAACATTTCCTCTGCCGTGATTGATGGAGGAGGGAATGGCAAGAACATTGACACTGATGTTGTTTGTTATCCTGATCGTTCACAGTGGCATTCACAGGTGAGGAAACTGAAGTGTCCTCATTTCTGGACATAACAGCACACAATTACCAATTACCAAAAATTGAGTTTTTGGTATTTTGTCTTTTACTGGCCATACTATAATCAGGAAGCAGAAGGACAGAGAGTGACAGCATGCAGCAAAGGTTTCATACAACAGCAAATTCTAATTTTATTCTCTATTAATGAGTGATAGTAATGAGGACAGCAGCTGCACCTCAACCTAACATCCTAATGTCATGTCACTTGCTGCCTTTGTTTGGACTTCATTTCTAGCACTTGTGATGTATTCCTTTTATGATGGCCGCCCCTCTAGGGAAACTCAGTGTACCGAAGTAACCTGAGGATCAGAAGCTCTTATTCCTCTCTGATTTGACTGCTTGTTTAAATCATTTTGATAATCAGTTTTCAGCAATTGTCAATCATAAATTGTAGTATTCTGTAGAGATGTTGCGATACCAATTTTTCCTGACTGATACCGATTCCAATGCCTCAACTCGCAGATACCGAGTATCCATCTGATACGATTGCATTAAAGAAAAAAATCAACTGCTGTATATTACTAACCCTGTATGGATGTGAAATGATTGCTATCATTTTTGTACAGTGTGGTTAGGGTTAAACCCTGAATACGAAAAAAAAAAAGATGACTAATGGTGGGCCTTTCCAGTGTAAAATATTGTCAGATTACTGGCACTTTGTTAACAGCAGACGATACACTTTTGACTAGAAATGAGTTCTCCTTCAGTGCTCAGTTGCTAGCGAACACTTGCTGTGTAGGTTACTGTTTTAGAGTGGAGAAGAAGAATTTTTTGTTGAGGAAAACTGTCATTTTAGCCCTGTGTGAAACATCTTTCGAGTTCATCTACAGATAACGTGGTACCGGAGCAGTGCATTGACTCCTGTACTTGCCGATGCCCAATCCACGGTGTTGTTCCGATATCGGTATCGAAACAACTCTAGTATTCTGAGAAAATCATCTAATTAAGATAATGCATGAGTGGTCTTTATCGAAACAAACACCTTTGTATTTTAAGTGCATGATAAATTGTTTGATACACTGTTGGTGCAAGAGCAGAATTGGTTCAATGGCCAAGGTAAGAGGACAGGGAAGGCAGGAAATTCAGTTTTCCTTTAACTAACTCCATGATGATGATGCTCTCCTGACATGAGGTAAGCGTACACTGCACTCTAATTAACACTTACACTGTAGCTTAATCAAATTATATTCTTTTAGTAGATTTTTTTGTGCAAAGCAATTTAATCCATTTGACTTAGCTGACAATGTTAATTTCCTAATTACAGTGCAGTTTGTCTGAACTGCGTAGCTCTACATTCTTATAAATCCATATGGAACCTCCTGTCAGACTTACAGTCCTCACAGGGCCCCACTCCAGTTCACTAACTGTAGTAGAAATCCGCTCACTGCAGCTCAGTGCAGCAAAAGTTAAAGTTCTCTCACCAGCAAGTGTGAAAGAATGACTGCAGATAGTAAAGGCATCAGGACATGTGTGTGTTTCTGTGTGTACATGCCCACAAGGCCACCAACGTGGAGAAAAGTCTCCAAGTGTCATTACTTTGGGTTGAAAATCCAATATATGACATGCTGCTACATTGTGAGTTCTCATGCATGAGCTTGTGCATTGTTTTGTATGTTGTCCCCACCACCACACAGAGAGAAAGAACCACAGGCTCAGTTAAGTAATACAGGAGAGGCTCCTTTGCTCCTCTGATGTACAATAGTCACTTAAAGTCCAAGTAATGGCCACATAATGGCCAAGTGTCACTTTATTGATAGTTCTGGGAGGATCTCAGCCACCAAGGCCTCCCAAAAGTCTTACTCAGCGTTGTGATGATGATCAACTTATTAAATTTCATTTGATTGTTCAGCTGCTTTCCCCATGAGATCTTTTTTTGTTTTGTGGAACGGCTCACAGAGCACACCACATCGCGCGATATTGTTTAAAATGATTTAATAAGCACTTTGTTTTACGACAGAGTGTTATTATTTTACGACCCTCGCGGCAGCCAATGGCTTTGCAGATCAGTCCAATTCTCTCCACACCTCATTTTATTTTACTGCACGCTGGCCGCTTTACTGCTCGGCAACGGCGGTGGCTGAAGGCGACAGGAAAAGTTGTGCCCCTTCTTTCCCAGAGAATCATCAAACAGACTCCAGAGTACAAGAAAAAGCCCGTTCCCACAGTCACACTGAACTTGCATCACTCAAACTGAAGCATGTCGTCTTTTACAGTGGGAATGGCTTGAAGTTGAGGCTTATCTGACGTCTTCTGCTATGATCAGCTCAGAGGTTTGATGGTAATCTGACGTCTGTGTGGGCCATTGGTGGTGTGGGTGCACAGTCAGAGTGTGCCTGCTTGTTGGTGTGTGTGCCCGTGATAGAGCACCTCATTGCTGCAGTGATGTATCCTCATTATGCCCACGTCCCATGACCGTCACACCCAGCCCACTGGTCCTCTCCAGGGGGACCGAGGTGTCTGGGCTTCCCCTTCTCTCCGCTCTTCCATCTCCCAACCCCCTGTCCTTCTGACTCCAACCCCCCCATCCCCCACCAGGCTGAAGTGCTGAGTCGTCCTGCTGACCTCCAGCTGCTGCTGACCAATGGCTGCGGTTTGGTGATGTTACCGAACATGAAAAGCTCACATTTCAAAAGTACGTGCAGCTGAACTGAAGGTCAAGTGTAGTGACCTCATAAAGATGTGGACAGGATAAATGGGGATGGACGTATGTCGCTTAGGTGAGGTTGGAGCTTTACAAAAAGTTTGCAACTAGGTGCCAGAACGTTACAAGCAGGAATCCAAAAGGTACAGCACAGAGAAAATGCAAATACAGCGAGGGGAAACCGCAAACGAGAATCTGGAATCTGGAGTTAGCTTTTTCTTCCATTTTTGCCTGCGAGTGTCTTAACAAGCCCCTACCATATGGAAGCCAGTCCTAGATGCTACCAGCGTGTAAGCTAACATAAACAGCTCAGTCCTGTCCTTTACTGTATTTGGGGAATACAGTGTGAAAATGCTAATAAGAGGGTTTTTCCCCTTATTATACTTAAGCTTAATTTAAGATTGATGCATCTGCGATGGTCACAAGTGTCCACAGCCAAAGTGTTGCACACCATCAGACACACCCCTTCGCAGAGGTCTTGTGCAGTGGGTTTTCGCTCATCCGTGCCAACGATATATAAAGAGAACTGGATACAGCGTTTGTGGCAGGGCCCCATTCATTACTATGAAATTTGCTCAGTGGTGCAAGTTTGACTTCCCGGCCATAAAGTCACCCAGATCTTCAGCATCGTTGGGCCCACAGAGCAAGCGCATTACAGACTTTCCCGAGCAGAGCAGCTAATTCCTGGTTTAGCCCTCTGCTAACTTGAATGGGTATACAAATTATTTAATCTTGCAGCTCAGATAGACTTAAAAACAGTTATCAAAGCAAGTGGGTGAAATTCCAATAGTGAAACAAGTCATTTCGCTGATTAACAGATGTCTCTTTCACAATCTAAGTCTATGGGACAAAAAAGTCTTTTTCAACCCAGTGGCATCACAGGACAGACCTGGACATTTGGCCGCTATGAAAATAAAGCTTGGAGCACTTCCTGAGGACACAAACGCAAATGGACAGAGAAAATGGAGAACCATGCTGTAGATGTGAGTTTTTGATGCACTGCCCCCTACAGTTTGGGACAATATCAGTTTGCCCTGAGAAGAAACTCACATGAAGTATAAAAGATCCAAGCATTTCCTCCTCATAAGTCTGCGTCTGCTCATGTCTCTTCCATCTTCCATGCAGAAAACTCTGTAGCTCTGTACTGCAATACAAGAAAATACTGTTTGTTTCCATGCCTTCCACACATATTAGCGACTGGTGAGTATATCAACTTTTCATCTGCAAACTGTCAAGCATGATTTGCACATAGCTATCAAGTGCATCATTAAGACCTTTTTTTAAAAGATGTTTTTTAAAGTGTGCAGGGGACATTAGCTCAAAATGAGTGGCTTGTTTTGTCTCCCTCTGTCTGAAATCAAGGACCCATTGTTTCAAAAAAGTACAGCAAAGTTTGTGTGGTTAATCGGCTCCAGACATCAGTGTAAACTGTATGTATTGTGCATGAATGGAGAGCTTGACGGGCACAGCAGCAGTAACTAAGGAGTAGAGGTTTAGCAGATGGTAGATTCCAAATGGAGCAGCTCATACTAAAGATGTGCGTTTTGATGCAAGTGCCAACCAAGCAGCAAAGGTTTGTTGTGTGTGAGTGTGTGTTGAGGCAAGATAAGTTTGGGAGGTAAAGTTACACCATGGGAAAAGGAGCAGAGGAGATAGTGGTACCAGATAGTGCGAGCATCAGAAGAGGAGCTAAGAGCCTGTGCTTAGTGCCTTAATGGATGATCTCAAAGAACACTCACACTGTTTGGCTGCGAGCTGACCTCCCCGAAACTATAAAACTGTTGTGATTGACTCGGTGGGGGTGGGGTCAGCAGTGTGTGTGTGCGTGTGTATTCAGGGCTAAAATATCTCCATAATCAGGCTTTTCGGGATCATTTCACAAAGTAAATAAAACTATCTGCTAAAGGTAGGTTAAAGAAAGTACATATACACATATGGCTGCAGGAGTCAGGCTATAATGGTAGTCATGACTCTTCCGTAGATGCATGATTATTAACCTTGATGATAAGATTTACTGTATAATGTTTTATATTAAGATGTTATTTGAATATCATCTTACATTATTTATTTTTCACTACAGCAGAAAAAAACATATGTTTGGTGCGTTTTTGGCTTTTCTGTCATTATTACTTGTTGCATATTAAATAGTTAAAGACACACGTTGCTCTAAAGGACTTCCTGTTATTTTATTAATATCTGATTATTTGAATTAGTGTATGTGTTCGAAGATTTTGTGTAACTCAGTCATCTTGTGATCTTGTAAATATGCAGTTTGTTTTCAGGTCTCTCTTGCAAAGAATAAAATCTTAATGAGACTTTCTTAATAAGTAAAGCTTACACTGATGAATATGATTTGTTTTTATGATTGCATTAAAAAAAATCCACAGCCTTTAATTCATAATTAGTCAAGACTAAGATAAAAATAATTGTACGAATTGTATGCCTGAATTTTAGGTAATAAAACTAATTACCAACAACTGATTGATATAACACAGTTAGGTCTGTTCAGGACCCTGTTCGAGAAAACAGTGTTACTTGGGTCTCCCCTGGCGAACAGGAAGTGATGCGTTTTGTTTCTGGCAGAGGCCACAGTGGTTTGGTAATCAGTCAAAGAAGAGCTGCTTGGTTAGCATATTGCAACAATAGAAAGGACTGAAAGCGCAAGAAAAAGAGTGGATTTAAAGTGAACGCTGGAAAGTGCAGAGGTGAGCAGAGCCCAAGCTGAGCTCAATACCAAAGATGGCAACAAAATGAAAACAATGGAATCTCAGATTACCACTTAAATCAGCAAAATGTCCTCACACAGAAGGGTCACGTTTTGATGCAAATTTCTCTTAAAAGCAGTTGGATCAACCTGAAAGCAGTTAGGGAATAGACATGGATGAATGGCGAGCTGGTTTAATAAGACAGACAGACTGACGCTGACAGACCTGTGGCGTCTTCAGGTTGTGACTCACAGACCAGGAACCCAGATTAAGAGGGGGAGAGGGCGTAACAAGGGTGTCCTGTTTTGGTCAGGGGGAGGAGGGGGAGGGAAAGACAGGGAGGAAGAGTTTAAAGAAGAGTTTAAGGAGGAAGGAGTCCTTGTTTTACGGAACTGTATTTGTAATGTGAATAGGAAGGAAGAAATGAGTGAAATATTTTAAAAAGAAAACAAATGGAGGGATGATTGAGAGCAAGACAAAGACACTGTGGGAGCGCATGCTGTAGAGATCAAGACAGAGATGGCGGTAAGGAAGGAGGACACGGTTTATGGTGATGCTCTGTTTGTGACGGCTGTCTGCTGGATGAAAACAGGGCCTCTTTAACTCCTCGCGGGTTAATGGAACTTTTATGAGTTTGTCCTGCAATCATGTAACCCCTGGCGTCTCCTTTCCTCTCTGTCCTTCTCTCTCATTCCCTCGCTGTCTTTTCTTTTTCCCCTATCACAGGGCAGATCAGAGGTGAGCCGCTCCTGTGTTTTTGTAAACACTGCTCTTTCTCTGTACTGGGTTTATTGGGACAGGACCAGTTAGGAGTAGGTCTAAGGCGGCGGGTGACTCACTGGTATGGCTTAGTTTACATTGGGTAAAGACTTGTTTGGGCAGTGGTTAATATAGACAGGTGAGCAGTGTAGACAGCAGCAGTATGATGGCCGCCCAGAGGTCTTTTTTATCCAACCATCGTCTTTACCAGTGTGGGAAATAATTAGTCTGAAGTTCCAGAGACTGGCAATGGGTGTTAAATTAGGAATAAAAAAGCAGCAGCTCGTTTGGTTTATTACAACAACCACATCTGCAACCCCAGACACCAAGACTTCTATGACACCCCTCGCCCAAACCCCACAACTAAAAACTCTCCCACCAATTGGATAAAAGTGGTTAAATGTCTGAGAATGCAAGGTGCATTAAGTCCAGGGGAGGTGGGGGTAGCTGTAGGTATGGTGGATTGATGGAGATTGGCGCAGAAAGGCGATGGGAACCCGACCAGGTCTCCCCATCATAAAGCACGGCTGAGGGATGAACGGCTGCGGGCCAGACGCAACTTTTAATGCCCGGCCATGACTCACACTGACTGTCAGTAATGAGTTTTATTCACTTCCATCATTTGAGTGTCGATTGCGATCATGGGGCTATCTGAGAGGTATGATTGACGGGATGGAGTCAGACGTGTGGGGTGGGAGAGGAGGACAGAAGGGAGCTGGATACTGATGCTTACATGTTCGTGTCTTCGGTGGCAAAAGTGTGCAGCAGTCGGCTACTGATGAGTTCAGAGCAATGCAGAAAGAAAATACACCAAAACGGTCATTCATGGCACATTTTTACAAACAAGAAAACGACTTTACAGTATTGAATTTGCCCCATATTCACATTTTGCCATCTGTCTAACATTTGTCTCTCAATTTCATTTCTGGTGCTTTACTTCCACTCTACTTTAAGTCACAAAACCCCCAAAAATGAGCCCAAAACAAAAGTCCTCACAGCCTTTTATTATTTCCTCAAATCTCAGGACCTTCAGGCTATAGCAGCTCCTGAAGCACACGGCCAAAGACAGGCAGTTTAAAGATGATAATCAATATTGATCCCAGTTATAGAGTGAGTGTGGGGTGATGTGAGGGGAAGAGCGGGGCCTCCTTACTCCGTCTGGATGTTGATAGGATCAATGAGCTTTAGAGGATCGAGGATGGATGGTTCCTTGTGTGTAGGCTCAGCGGCGGTGACAAGGCCAGAGAGATTACACAACCTGGGCTCCACATCTCTCGCATCATCTCTCTATTTCTACCCTTTTATTTCTCCATTTGACAACAGCCTCTACACTATAATAAACATGCATGTGAAAATGCATGCATTAACAGTGTCTGTGCGAGTGTGCGTGCAGGGCAGACACTGAGGTGACTTGAGATGAGGCAAGACTTATTTTTCACCCACTCGAGGGTATTGATTCGAGGCAATAAGGCGGTAATCGGCTGGGCAGTTACATTAGGAAGACATGACATACGAACACCTTCCTCCTTCTTTTATAGACCAAGAACATTTGTAATAAATTAAAAAGGGTGCACACAAAGACTCATGTAGTCACGCCAGCAACCCCTTTGTAAACTGTGAAATAATGAAAACTCAAGGAAAAATGGCCTCATGAGGCGTTTGTTCTTTTAGGATTGGAACAGAAAATACAGGAGTGTGGAGGCTTCTCGGAATAGCTGAGGACGAGTGTTGGACTCTGGCCGTGGAGGTAAAGATCCATCCCAATCGGTCATGCTTACCTGTGACAGTAACAGAGCTTTTTCTATTCCAATAAAGCCTGTCCTCGCTATATTTACCTGCTTAGCACAGTCCAGTGCTCTGGGGCCACTGTGACCTGCCTGCCCCTTCTCCTGTGTGTGTGTGTGTGTGTGTGTGTGTGTGTGTGTGTGGTGTGTGTGTGTGTGTGTGTGTGTGTGTGTGTGTGTGTGTGCGCTGGAGAGAGACATAATGGTGACTTAGCACCTGGACACGTCAACAATATGTAGATTCAGCGATGTTGATACAGCATCTGAATTGGCAGTGAATGCAAATTTATTTGTGGCCCAGAGTGCGGGGAGATAGAGGGAGAAAGTTCACTGAGTGTGTGTGTGTGTGTGTGTGTGTGTTTGTGTGTGTGGGTGAGCGGACGGGTGTGCAGTGCACAGCTTGAGAGAGAGAGATGAAGATTCAGCTGTGTGGGTGAGAGTGTCGGATTAGAGATGACAGCCAAGACCGAGGAATCCCATCATTCCATGTCCAGGGAGCGCTCCATTCAGCCAGTGACACCACCCTCTGGGGTGGGGCAGGAGGAGGGGGTGCTGGTTACACCCTGACAGGGGGTCTTATGACCTGATGGATATGGCGCTACGGGACACAGGGAACACCCTGAATATTGCCTCTCGCACACACTGTCATCCAAGAACAGAGAAAGGCTCACTGACATCAGTGCTGCAGCATGCACTGATCTTCCTGTCTAATTTTTTTATAATGCTCCACCACGTTTGTGTGTTACTGTGTGCTCCAGGATGTAGACAGAACTGCACAAATGCACACATGAACACACACACTTTGCATGATCCCATATGACAGTGCCTCCACAACTATCATTGAACTGCAAAGCCCCAAAGTTGCATCTTCTTTTATTAGAATGGCATAATAACTATCCATCAACTCAGCCAGCCAACCGTATCTCTCCCTCCTGACGCCAGCAGCCAATCCACGACCTCGGCATTTGAGAGCTAATTTGTCACAGTCAGCAGCGTCCCTCCCATTTCTTTCCTCTCCCTGAAGTGAGTGTTATTGTCATCCCAAGTCTCTGAGGATGGTTTTATCATTCCTGCTTAGTACAGCACTGGGACATGTGACACACACGCATGCACATTCATGGGCATCTTTCCACCCACACCAACCACTCTGCAAGCTAGAGATGCCTTTTTATGAGCATTTAATTTTGCTCCTCTTTTCTCCATATATATTCCTCGCACACATTGACAATGATTGTGTGTGTGTGTGCTGTTTGCCTCCACTCCGCTCTAAACGAACCAATTATGGGTGTTTATGTAGCTTTAATGCGTGTAAGCGTCAGGAGAGAAACATTGCACCGCTCACCACCTAATCAATGAGGCCTTGCATGCTACACCACCCCTCGCTTCTCTCCTCTCACTTGTCCTCTATCACATCACTCCTCCCATCGGTCCCCCTCATTTTCTCTTTCTCTCTCCTCCTCTGCCTCTCTCTCTCTCTTCCTCTCCCTCGTTCCTTCTCTGTTCAATTAGCAAGAGACAAGAGTGAGCTATCAGGTCAATTGGCCATGAAGAGAGCTTTAAGCAGAGCAAGATGAGGCCATCACAGAGTTGCTATGCTCAGGACATCTAGAGGCTGGAGTTTGGTGTATTTAGAGTGAGCCTTTAAACTTTTTGTTAGCATTTTAAATGGTGCTGCAGTCCTGAACTGTGTTTCAATAGTCTTCTCTTTTAAATCAGAGAGCTCGTGCAAGGTAAGTGGTGGATTTCAGATTGTGTTTCATTCTTTATTGTGTTTTATTCCCCATTGTATAAGGGCCCTAACACACCAAGCTGACAGCCAAATGTTGGTCAATGTTGGGCAGTTGGTGAGCGCCTGTCGCCCTTGTTTGTGCAGCGTGTCTTGCACCATTGGCACTAGGCTCTTGTCACCTGTTTTTCGGCTGAGCTGGTGGAGCCCATCGATGAATGAAATCCCTTTGATAGGCAGTACAGTTGTGTTGTTAATGTGCTAACTGCCAGCGTCTTGATTTCATCCTGATTGTCTTCAGATTTCTCTTCTCCGTGAAAGACGAAAACAGATTACCGCTGCCTGCTACTATGGAGAGTTATGTCCTCTCACGCAGGCGCAGAATGTTTATGCTAGTTGGCCATTGGCTGTAGTCTTTCCGGTCTGATAAAGTGCAACTTTTTGGCCGAGACACAGGCGATGTGAGGCGACGCAGCAGTTGTCCTTCGTTGCCACTTGTTCTTTGATATTGGTTTGCTGTTTTGGGGCCTTAAGGGTTCACACTGCCTTTAGACGCCTGGTCATATTCTATATTTTTCCTACTGTCAACTTTAATCCCATGAAAAGTTGATGTAGTTGGGTCCTCTGTGCCGTAGGCCTCCACTGTTGTCCAAAAACAATTAAAAAACACATCAATGGGCCACAATGGACATGGGCACTGTATTTGATTTGAGTCAATCCACTAAAAACCTACATTGACAAGCTGGTTTAGGAAAGTATTTAGCCTTATTTCACCTATTAAGTGGGAGACAATTGGCTTGGAACTGAGAGCCATGGGCCAGAGAAGTTGAGGAGTACTTGATATTTTCATGGGGCTCGTTGACGACAACAAAAATAAAGAAAATCACCAGCCTTACCCTTTAAAAAGCCAGTTTTTAGGACTTAGGGGCATCTTTCATGTCAGCCACCATAGTTCTCCTACCTCTGCAGACTAGATGCCACTAAATCCTACACAACAGACCTTTAAAATGCACGTGATTCCAGTCCCTTTAGCGAAGATCACTCACTTTCTTTATACTATCTAGTAATGTAATTTCTCTCAATTAAATTTTTTGTAACAGTTTCTGTATAAACGTGTGAAAACAGTAGCTGAGACTACATTTTGCCCTTTACAGGCAATATAATAACAGCTAAGTAACTGCAAGCTATCAAATGTCCACACCAATAAATGCTTGCCTATGTGGTTGTTTCTAGAGTTAGTCTAAATTATACTCACTAAAACATATTCCAATTTTCCAGAAATTGAACCGATACACCAGATTTTATTAGGCATGATATGAACGATTCACAGTTTCGTCAACCATGTCATTATACTGTTCTGGGCCTCTGCTATCATTTACATTCATTCAGTCATGGCCACCCACTGACTCAGTTTTTAGTGCCACAGCAGTCCCTGGCCTCATGTTACCATACATAAAAATGATTCCAATGACAGGTTTTTAATGCGGGAAGAAGAGGGCACTGGTATGGGATTATTAGAGTGGAGGTATTAGCATTGGAAGACAAAGTTGGATCCCAAATCACTAATATTTAGGTCAAGCTGAATTTTCTTAATGTGCATCTCATCTTCAGTTCCACAGTGTGATGAACCATACAGAGCATGCTTGTTGTGAACTGGACCCGGTGGTTTCCCTCATAGTCTGCTGGCTGATTCGCTGCAGTTTATACATTTGTTTGGACTCAATCTCATTTTTCATTTTAAACCATTATTACCACACACAGATAAATCGAGAGATCCTCATGCATCTTTCCAGAGGTTGTTGTAAAACAGAACGTGTTATTCCCTTCTGACTGCCGAGACCTGGATCACACTACCTTTACTTTGCTCTCACCTGCCTTCGCCCATTACAGGTCTGAAACAGCACGAGGCGCCTCTGGAAACTGGCCTCACAGCTACCTTCTTCCTCAGCTGGTGGCAGAGATGAATGTGGCTCAGTGGGAGCTGCACCCCCCTGGGTATTTAGGGCCCACCCTGGTGTGTCCGATGGGAGCGACGGGGCCGGAGCCCTGGTACCAACACTGGTGATAATTTACCGGTCCTGGGTCTCTGTGGGAACCGGGCCATGATGGATTCTGACGGAGCTGATGATCACTCTTCCAATGAGAGTAATTAATATAATGAAGAGCTACTGAGCATGTGCAGAAGTGTGTGATGAATAGCGTGTGCGTGTTGTCGTTACTCACAGGTGACAGAGGGTGTGTGGGGGGTAATATGAAGAGGGAAGTGTACTGTGAAAGAGGAGGAAAGGGCAGTAAGAGAAATCCAGAGCAGGATGGGGACGTATAAATGAATCAATATAATGTTGGAGGATAGCAGGGATGTTAACATCTTAGAAGGGGGACACATTGATTAAACTATTTGCACGCCCTTGAACACATGTCCAGCTTTGAGCGAGTAACAAAGGCAGGAGAAGTGAGTGGGAACAAGACAGCATGACAAGACAAGCAGGGGCAGATTATATGGGGTCCTTTCTCCCACATATCCACACTCATAATGTTGAGATACAACATTTAAACCAAGTAGTGGGTCCAATGTTTCCCAACAACTAACTACACCCCCATAGATATTCTAATGAGGACTTCATAGTTATAATTAGCTGCTGTTATGTGCCTCGCTGTCGACGTGACATGTTATGTGCTGACCCGCTGTCTGCAATAGAATTATCTTCACTAATGAACCTAAGCGGAGCCAATGACTCAGGATGGGGGAATGTTGTCTACAAAACAGGAAGAAGACTTGTGTGGGTGTTGTGCTGATGTGCCAGCGCCGTGGGTGTGGATATGGGCTAAGGCTAAATGGCCTGACTATTATTGGTGGCTTCATGTAAAAGATATCAAGGCCACATTACTACACAGTGAGACAGTGGCTCGTTACGCACCGCCGGGCGAGCTATTATACCTGCTAGATACCAGCTACTAATTTAGCCACATGCCACTTAACGTGCGTTTGATATGAATCACGGAGTGCTTAGAGGAGCCTTGCCGCCCCCCCTCACTGTGCTGTGACCTCGCCGCTCTTACTTCCTTAAAGAGCGAGTCGTTAAACAGCCGAGAGGATCCACTAGCAGTTATAATGGTGAAATAATGGACGCTGTTGCCTCAGGTATTTATCAAAGCAGCAACTCCCAGAGTGGAGGCTGTTTTATTGTCTAAATGGCAGAAAGGGGGGGATTTACCAGGAGGGTGATTAACTTCAAAGTCTGAGAACACACCAGCAGAAATAGGAACTTGGTCATCTGTGTATTACATACGGAAATTTAATTCCTAAACTAGTTAAAGGTTGCGTGATGCTTGAAAAAGTAATAATGCAATATATTCTGTATCTGGACTGGACTATTGTTCCAATACCACAATACAAACACAAGCCTGCATCAAACAGTGAACTCCTGCTGACACATCAGACTGGTGTCGTATCCTGGTGTGGATGCAATTCAGTGTGGCGTGTCTGGTGTCCCACCACTGGCTGCCCGGCTGAGTGGGTGAGGCCCTCCGGCTCAGACCGGCTGGCTCGGGAGTCGGTCGGTCCTTCGGTCGCTCGCGTCCCCTTCAGACGTCAGTGCAGGCCGGTCTCACCAAGGCTCCTTTACAGCCTGCTTTCATGTGTCCTTTAATGAGGAAACCGCCGGCTCAGCAGCCTGCTATAAAACACAGGCAAATTAAAACACCCAAATATGAATCAGCTACGCTGCCTAATTCAGCAGGCCAGGCCAGAGGCGTAGCTCTTCTTTAGCTAGACCTCAGGAAGACCAGAGTCTGCTGTCTGCAGAGGCCAAGATGGTGCTGGAGGCTTAAAGATACCAAGTCATGCCTGACAGCTTTTTCATGGGAAGAAACACAGTTTGTGATATCAAAGGCTTCTTAGTTTAAACCTAGAAGTACTTTGAATCTTAATCTTCGAAGCATGCAGATGAGGCAAGTGCATACTTCCCAAGGAACAATAACAGAGTGAGTCACAAGCCCACGACACAACCCCTGCCACCAACGGCTCGCCGCAGTCTGCTACAACTGTGGCTGCCACTTAGACGACAGCAGCTCCATAAAATGTCGCGAAGGAACACCAGCCCTCCGAAAAAAAAGGGAGTAAAATAAAACAAAACCGCATTTGTTTCTTTCCCCTCATTTCATTGTAATGATGGAAATAAGGGCATCATTCTGAGATTAGTGCTGCTATTTCTCCCCGACTGACGTTAAGCTTTATATGAGCGCCTGCTGAAAGGCTTTGGAGAAACAATGAAACAACAGCCCACTGAGGAGCAGGGTGGCTGGATATTAGCAAAATCCAAATGAATACGTCTGTTGTAACTGTCTCTGAAACATGGACCCAGATGACCAAGATAAGTACACGCATGGTGAGATGGAGCCAGTTGAAAGACTAAAAGATTAAACAATATTCAGTGTTATTGTCCGGTTGGTCACTTTACCTCTTAAGTAAGGGGCCAAACACAAGCTTGTCCCTGAAGGGCTTCACAAACTGTACAGATAAGGACATATCCCTAGACCCTTGATTTAAATGATGTCAGTGGCTGAAATATCTAAACAACTACTGGATAGATTGCCTTGAAATGTTGAACAGATATTCATGGTCCCCAGTGGCTAAATCCCAGTGTCTTTAGTGACCATCGGATTATTCCTCTAGCAGACTGACATTTTGGGTTTTTAGGGATATGTCTGGATCTCTATGGGATGGATTGCCATGAAATTATTTTCAGATATTCATGTTTTCCCATGGATAAATCATAATAACTGATGATCACCAGACTTTTCCTTCTCTGCCACACTGTAAAAACTTTTCCAGCTAGTTAAACTTGAAAACTTAAGTTTCCCTGCTGCCTTACAAATGTGAGTAAGCTGAACTAAAGATGAATTACATTTACATTTGATCAGTTTCCATCATGTCTGCTTTCCTCGAACTAAAAAAAGAAAGGTCTCTGTGGACTTTTAGCTATGCTGGGAAGACTCCAAATACACTAATTTGTTTTTAAAGAAAAAAATCTGATGAGTGAACTCAACTCATAATGAACTTAAAAACTTAATGTCAAATGGACTCGTGTTTTTAAGTTCTGAGGAGGCCTGAAAATAAAAAATAACTACACATTTTGTCGAATTTACTTGAAACTAATACAACTTGTATTAATGACATGAAATATGGCACAGGATGAGTTGTAATCACTTTGCTGACATTTTATCTAACAAAATGTAAATTCATCCACTACTTCAGTTTATTTATACCAAATACCTGCAAAACCTTTGACATTCACATCAGCCACAGCAGTACTCTATAAAATGGTGAACATGCTGCTAAATACACTGCTCAAAAAATTAAGAAGACACTTAATCGTCACATGATGGAGAGGCAAAAGCAAGACAACCCCCCAAAAGGGAATGTTTTACATGTGGTGGCCATAGACAGTTGCTCGTTATCCTTCCTGACTGATTCTGGTGTGATTTTGAACCCAGCCCTCAGTGGGTTGATGATTTTGGTTTCCACAGACCGTTATTACCTCATTTTGTTCTCAACAAATTATACAATGTACATCAGTAAAGAGTACATCAAGATCTCACGTGTGATTTAAGTATTCCCTCAATTTTTATGAGCAGTGTATCAGCATGTTTGAATCGAGATCAAAGTACCACTGTGCCTAAATACAGCCTAACAGAACCACCAGTCTTGTTACAGTATAACCAGGGATTGGCTACAGACATGTCTTCAGCAGGTAGTTAATGGCATCAGCCATCTTGAATTGTTGCTACACAAACTGCGTACATATCATACCTTATGTATGCAGATGATATTCAGCTGTATTTTTCTTTTAATCCTGACAGGACTGACAGTCTGAATGTACTGCATGACTGTTTGTCGGTAATTAATGACTGAATGGTCAACAATTTCCTCCAGCTTAACGCTGCTAAGACCGAGGTCCTTATTGTCGCTCCTTACTGTACTGGTTCTAAGGTGGCTAGCTGTATTGGGTCCCTGAATTCAAATATCTGCTCTAACCTGAGAAATCTCGGAGTTATTTTTGACCCGGCCATGCACTTTGATAAACACATCCATGCGTTGACCCGTACATGCTTTTTCCACCTTAAAAACATTGCAAAACTGAGATCTGTTGTATCACATGCTGAACTGGAAATGATCATTCATGCTTTTGTGTCATCACGTCTGGATTACTGCAATTCTCTTTTCATGTGTCTCAGTAAAACTTCTGTAGATCGCCTTCAACTGGTGCAGAATGCTGCTGCCAGGCTGTTCACCAAATCATCCAAAAACTGCAACATTTCTCCTGTCCTGGCCTCCCTACACTGGCTTCCTGTCAGCTTTAGGATCCAGTTCAAAATCCTTGTTTTAACATATAGAGCCCTTCATGGTCAGGCACCTGAGTATCTGTCTGACCTGCCGCATGTATACGCTCCTAGTAGGCCGATCACGGCCTGTTGGCAGTTCCTCACACAAGGATCAGGACTAGAGGTGACCGGGCCTTTGAGTCCATTGCGCCCAGATTGTGGAATGCCCTCCCACAGAATTTGAGAGCCGCAGCATCTGTTGAAGTTTAAGAAGCACCTTAAAACCTACCTCTATGGGCAGGCATTCTTCAACTTGTCTTAAGTGATTTAGTTTTGCAACAACTGCTGCTGTTTCATTTTGTGTCTCTGTATGTTTGTATGTATGTATTCTTGGTTTGTGTTTTAATCCTTTTTGAGTTCTCTCTGTGAGAAGTGCTATACAAATAAATTTTACTTACACACTATTTACTTTGGACAAACACACACAATAGGTTTTACATGTATGTTAAGTATGAACAATTCGGGTCTGCTCTCATCCATTAAGAGGTAAAATGGCCACAAAGCCACTCTCAAAAGCTCTGCACCTACTGCACTAATCACTTACAAAATTTATTCTAAGCACAATATGTCAGTTACTTCAACACAGAGATAATTACACGAGCTATAATAAATTATACCTTCAATAAAAAGTGCCACATCTTCAGCAACGTCCTGCGCTTATCTTACAAAACCAGACAAAGAATCAAATTCACTGAAAATCTTTTATTTTAGGCTACAGAGTGACTGAGGATCTGTTTCACAGAGCAAAGACAAACTGTAGACACTATTCATGAATTTTACTACAAAAAGAAACTGACAGCCCATTTGGACTCCTCTTGAGTACGACGCAACAATATGAAATATACATTATGTACATGATGCTCAGAGCAGGGAGGAACTGTTCCTCGCTTACACTTTACACAGATGTTGTACAAGCTGAGAGAGAGAGAGACACAGAGAGAGAGAGAGAGGAGAAATGTGAGGACAGACTTTGATTTAAGTCGATGCGGGCGAGAGAAAGTGCTTGACAGTGAGAACAATATCTTGTGTAGTGAACAGTATAAAATTCAAACAGTGTTGGTCACAAAATAATACTCCGGTGGCTCAATAAGCAGCTGTAGACAGTCAAGAATAGAGGTAAGTTCAAAGAGATTCTGTAACCGTATCAAAATGGCCCGACACATCGCACTGCGACGCACACAGTGTAAAAATAACCAGATATACAGTATATCACAGTATTTAAACAAGCAGAGGTGGTCCGGTCCTGTGAGTAGTGACGTACGTGTTGCTTTAACATGAAACTACTGTAACATTAGTGTATCCACAAGGTAAAACTTCACTGGATGACTGAAAAATGAAATCAAATGAAAGTAAGTGCTGGCAGTATGACTCAGGCCATTACTAGGTAAACGACTGACACCACCCTCCTGACAAAAACATGTAACAAATGAACTTTGAGCCCACAGTGTGGCCAGTTTTAGTTGCCTTTGATGTAGTGCTGTGATTATGGGATTTTTTTTTTTCACCAGTAGAAAAAAGAGTAAACTAAACTCTGCACTCTCCTGCACTCCTCTTCAATGAAATTTCCATCACTATGTCAATCCCTACGGTAGCTTGCGTTTTCTTTTCTGTCCTGTGTCATGTAACAGGGACAGGTCCGAGTCATTTGGGTAACAGCAGGCAACAACCACAAACCCGATAAAAGCGTACTTAAACTTTTAACAATCATGCAGTTATTACTTATCAATTTTCCTCAAAAACCATGTATTATTTGCATTGGTACATAAACATCAGCAGTGCCTCATCCTACCTCTCATTTTCCACTGTGGCCTCTCAGCCCAGACTGGGAAGAGAGTTGCTTTGTCTCTAGATACTGATCTAAGGTCAGTTTTAGCATTTCCCCCATGCAGAGAGAGAGAGATGTGAATTGAAAATATGATTCAGCCTAATGCAACAACGGGGCATGTGCCGACATACAGTATGTTAATTGGACCGCCGATCTGAGCCTGAGGGCAAGGCCTTAGTCTCTCCTGAGCATAGTGGGATAAGGGGCACTGGGGTGTCGGTGTGTAATTGTCGTTGTAGTGTGTGTGTGTGTGTGTGTGTGTGTGTGTGTGTGTGTGCGCGTGCGTGTGTTTATGTATGGTAACATCACAGTCAACTGTGCTTCCCCCTCCATTCACTGTCCTTCCTCCTCACGTAGGAATTGGAAGACGGATGAGAAGTCCTTGTTAGCGTAGCCGCGGGAGCACATGACTCGGAAGATCTGGTGGGCGAGGGAACCCAGAGGGATGGGTGTCTTAGTGTTGGTCGCAGTGTTTTGAGCCAAACCAAGATCCTAGAAAGAGAGACACAGAGACAAAGTCACATAGATGGACAAACATAAATATACATGACTATAAGAGACAAAGAGTTTCTTCTAATTCTGTAACATTGCTTGAGTTTGGTGTTCGTGATAGAACAGCCCAAGCTTATGTATGCAGAGCACACACTGCAAGTGTATTAACAGACGCCCAGATGCACTAAATAACACACAGACTGACCCACACAGAGGAGCTAATGCAGTGACAGTAAAATTAAGTGGCACACAATAAGTCACAGATGGGATGGTGAAGAGGAGAGTGGGAGTATCACACAAGACAAAAGAGCAGTTAAAAGTGAGACAAAGCAAAATAATAGGGTTGAGACTAACAAAAAAGAGTAAAAAGGAAAAGAAACAGATAAGTGGTCCTTTGATAAATTACTTTTTTATTCTGGGGGAAAAAATACGAAACATTTGCTGCTTACAGCTTCTCAAAGTTGAGGATTTTTTTATGTTTTATTTATTCGTGAATTGTAAATCTATCTTGGATTATTGTCTGGCATTTTATAGACCAAACGGAAAAAAAAATCAATTAAGCAAAACAAAAGGAATCAAGATATTGATCAAAAATAAAAATAATCATTAAAAAAAAGAAACGTGACAATGAGACAGGGAGCAGGTTGTACCTTGGCCATTAGTGTGGTTCCAAAGCCGCCTTGGTAGTTGTTAGCAGAGGGGACTCCCTCCATGACGCCGGGGACTGGATTATATGTGTCGCTGGACCAGCAACGACCTGAGGACATGTTGAGGATCTTCGCCAGCAGCTTGGGGTCCAAACCCAGTCTGGGAAAAGGAGGAGAAGACAGAGGTCAGCGTCTCCTTCAGACTTAGTGACAGGGAAATTCATGGCTTGATCATTAGTGTAAAATGATCACATTGGGTACATAGACCCTGCAACAGTCTTTCTTTAACACGAGCACTGCTGGTGTAAAGGCATAGTGTGTGTTCATGTCTAAAAGATGATGTTGACCACCACACTGACGCAGAAGGTAAAACTTTGACAGTATTAGCCACAGAACTCTCCCTTGTATGAAGTACACTATAAATGTGTCCTAAACAGAAGAATACATATATTACTTGTGTGTAAGAGGCTTCTGGCTGATGATTTAATCCAACATGACTCAGTATAATGTGGCGAGATAAAGGTGGAAACTGCTGGTAACGACAGAAAAGGAAAGAGGATTTATGCGAGAAGTAGTAAGGAAATGGGACAGACGGTATGGGAGGGATAGCAGCACCAATTATGGAATTCATTTTCAAAACTGAGCAAAAGAGAAACAGGGAAAAAGATGGGTGTGGGGCGGCTGGTGATTGTAGTGACCCCCATTGAACCTTATGCTAGACTGTGACCATTTCTCAGTGTTAATGGCTGAAGGCTTTGTAATGCTGGCTAATGCAGTATTGATGTTTACCAGCACATCTATCCTTCATCATCCCTCTTTCATGGAAAAAAAGAAAGTGGAGGAGGAGGAGGAAAAGTGGTTAAGCAGCACAGGGGAGCCATAAACCTACGCTGTCACGTATACAGAAGTGCGCTCTTACTTCTGCTGCCCCATTTTGCAAAAACCTACTTTCATATGCAAGAGGACAAATCTCCAGGCTCTGATAAGAAGAAGCAAAAAGCAAGTGAGACCCAGACAGACAGAAGCAGGGAGTGAAACAAAGTGCCAACCATTACAGTGGAGAGGGTGTAACTGTAGCGTCTGTGTCGGTCTGTGGAGTGCAGCTTTTGTATATTAACAGTTTAAAGGCCAGTGTAAAGTGGACCACATCAAGCCCTGGCTGCCTCACTTCACTGTTACTTACAGGCCTGTAACTCTATTCTGCTCTCAATATGACTATTAAACCATCATAGGTCCTTAAGGCCAGCAGCCTCCCTCCCTCTCTCCCTCCCTCCCTCCACCTGGCTCTCATTCTACTATTACTACCACAGTTTTTATTAGCTGTCTACTAACTAATTAAGAAGGGGAATTGCGTTTACACTCTCTCCATGTCTCTCCCTCCTCCCTTACCGTTCGTCTCTTTTGTGTCCCGCACTTGTTTTTTTTTTTTTTTAACAAAGTGTTTTGGAAATGTGGCATAAGTGACGCTGCGTGCGTACGTGTGTGTGAACATGTGTTTTAACTTGCAATTTTTTTAATGGCAGTCTCGCTCATGATGGCTTTTTTAGTTTATGTCTGAAAGCATCCCTCGCCATCCTGCTTCTCCTCTCCTCTGCCTCATCTCCTCTTCCACCCCCTCGTCTTCCCTGCTGACACCTCCCTGTCTGAGGACTCTGGGGGACATATGTTTGACATCGCACACAACCCCCCCCCCCCCATTTCTCGGCGCACACACAAGCAGGCAGCCCCTCCCTGCGTTCTGGGTCAGCAGCTGAAAAGGTTACTGGCTGAGCTACAATAAAGCGCGTCCGAGCGCGCAGATCGTTTGTTATAGCGACCAGAGACGCTGACGGGGAGCTGTTGTCCTCTGTTAACGATAAATCAATGAAGTTCCCCTCCTGGTCCCATCACACACACATGCACACACAGACACACACACACGCGGCCGTGGTTATTAGCTGACGCAGTGGTGCTGTTCCTCGCCTACGATAATTTGCGTGGAGAAGAGGACATGTCACGCTTTAACAAGATTGACATGGATAAACACACAAAGACACAAACGGTGAGACATAGTGCGGCTGTGCGATGCCGCTGCACATTAAAGAAATGTGAGAGCAAGAGGCACGGAGATGGAGATAAGAGGGGAGGGTGTTTATGTGTTGGGGAGCTCTAGCAGGTGGAGTTCATTTGCAGCGCTGATATTAACTGTCTGTTTCATTGCGATTAGCTCCTCGTCCTCGTCTGATGCCACAGGAGAGGAAGCCCAACCCATTCCCCATTTATTATTACATTAAAGAGCTAACGAGCACATATACACACACAAGCATTTACTGTCCCATTTATAGAGGCAACAAGCGCATTTATCGCCCAACTTTAATCTTCATCGGAACATATGCTCACAATTCATTTAAAGGGGAGATATTTGTGTGTGCTCATGTGTGTTGTGGTGAACCTATTTCTGTCTCTCAACACAAAGGGTTGTGTCTTGTTATGCCCTTTGATTTGCCCGTTGTTCTCCCCATAAAATGAATAAAGACGCAAATATGTGTGTTCCTACTTGTGACTGCATGTTTGAATGCATGAATGAGTGCAGGTACACATGTGTGCAAGGTGAACTGTAAGCTGTAAAAGCCTCATATCCCTTCCCGGGCCACGTCGCCTCTTTCCTCTTCTTCCTCTCCTTTCATCTTCATGTGCATCATTAAAATCACTGCCGCCTCTCTCCGCTACTCTCCACAGCTTCTCATCCCCGTCCTCCATTGACTGGTTGGCTGCGTGCAGAAATTACGGCAGGCAGAGGAGAAATGAAGGGATTAAAAGAAAAGAATAAAATGAGGAGGTACAGCAAATAGGGATGGAGAAGAAAAGCCGAAAGAGAGGGAACGATCTGCAGAAAGGCAGGGTGTGTATGTGTGTGTGCTCATAATTGTCATGCGTGGCCATTCCTTGCACTAAGAGAACGTCACACTCTGTTGGAGACGGCCCGAGCTTCCATCTGAGATCAACAAATTAGCTCCACGAACAGAACTGTGTGTGTGAGTGTGTGTGTGTGTCTGCTTGCATGTGCAAGTAAGGAGCAACACGCACACACACATTTGAAAGAAAGGGCAGCTCTATCAGGCCCAAGTCCAGCATGATAAAATGTTATTGCCGTTTTCCTGTAAATTGGCTGTGAGTGCTGGGTCTCCTTTGTGTTGGACTGTGTCGTGTGTGTGCGTGCGTCTGTGCGCCTAAGAGAGCGTCCTCTGCATAAGAGGCTGGGCCGCAATGCAGCATGGGAGATTTACGGGTGTGGGCTCTCTCTAAACGATGACAGTCTTTGTCAAACCCTATAATAAAGCCCCAGAGATTGGCTACTAGGAAGAGGGGGGGGCGGCATAGAAACACACACACATCATGCATGCACACACACACAATCAAGAGTGATATGGGTCAGTTTTGCATTTGAAAAATAATTCACAATCAAAGTGAAGGGATGCAGTGGTTAGTATTCCTATCCTTTTTTTCATAGGCATGTTATAATGATGTGCGCGGTGAGTATGAGCTGTTGTAGTTTGGTAGAAAACTGCTGCCTTCGGTGTCTGCGGATGTAAATCTGTGTGTCCAAGTGTGTGTGTGTGCATCAGAGACAGTGTGGCAATGTGTAAATCTGTGTTGCTCCCTTAATGCCTCCATATTTCAGAAGCCTAGTGGGGGGATTTATGTGCGACTGCTCATGCCAATTTTCCTCCTCTGTCTCAGCACAGATAAATCAGCTGCACTAACACAGCTGCACTGTGAGACGAGCACATGCACGTACTCACACACGCACACACCTGGGTGCACACACCATTTAGGTTGCAAAACCCATAAAAACACGTAATAGTAACACGGTGAACAGAAGAAACAGTCTATTATTGACACAGGATGTATAAATAAAGTAGATAATAAACTCACATGTTTAAAATAAAAAAAATAATCTGATGGTAAGTTCGTTCATGTGAGGAATAACTGATGTGGAGGCCTAATTTCCTAACCCCAAAGTGTTTTCGGTTTAATTCAGAAGACTACATATCCCATCATTCTCAGCTTTTCTGCCATGATGAATGATGGGATTTTTTAGGCGATGTTCAGTGACAGGGTTGTGACAGGATTCTGGTGAGAGCTCAATCAGCAGATGTAAATCGGAGTCTGTGGCTCCACCCCCTCATCCATCTCACCCCGACACAGGCGACTCTCACTCGGGGCTGGGCTGACCCCTTTGTAATTCCATACACATGCACACACACACACACGCACACATACACACACACACACCAAACCTATATTGAAGCAGTAAATTACTGCCATTGTTACAGCCATATCACAGGTATAGTAATTGCTTTTACAGTGACGGCTTTATCTGAGGGATAGGTCGAAGTCAAATTCATGCGTGGCTAAAATGTGGAAGCCTCAAACGTGCCCCCTTTAAGTTCATGGTGATCGTACTGCTTATATGCCAAATGTCTTCATTTTGTTGACTCGGGGGGAAAACCTGCTGCTCCACATCCCTCAATGAGAAAAGGGAACCCCACTGGATCTACTAAACAGCTGTTTGCCATGTGAAGTTACACCTCATTGGGCTACATCTGCATGTAAACAACATATTGCGATTACAAGCTCAAATTTCATTTAAAGGGATAGTTTGGATTATTTTTGAAGTGGGGTTGTATGAGGTACTTATCTATAGTGTATTACCCAGAGGTAAATGGCAGTCAGCACGCCCCCAGTTTGGAGAAGCAGGCAGGAGTAGCGACACAGAAGCTAAGCAATGTACTGCTGTGGATGGGGGCAGTAGCTAAAACTATTTTAGCCACCCAAATAAATTAATGTCAGTTAAAATGTGACTGCTTTATCTTACCGTCAGACAGCACTTTCCAACAAGGAAATGAAGCTGTTATATTAATCTATGCTCTTTTCAAAGCCACCTGACTCTTTGACCAAAACGTCACAGAATACAGGAGTTGCTGATCTATCACTGCCTCGATCTGTTGTGTTTTTTGTGTTGGTGAATCCAAACTAACCCTTTGAACACCACAGTCACACAAACAAACTAACAGATCAAGGCTGTGGTAGACCAGCAACTCGTGAGCCTGTGTTCTGCAAGGTAAAATGACCATTTCTGTCAATGTAGTCTGGCATTACAGTGAGAAAAGATGACGGCTTCTTCGGTCCCCTGTCACCAAGGGCTGTCTGACGGCAAGGTAAAGATATGAGAATATTCTAAATAGAGCATACACTTAATCCGGTATTTCATTTTTTTGGTGGCTAAGGATGTTTTGCTGCTGTCCCCATTCACAGCAGTACATTGCTTAGCTTCTTTGCCGCTACTCCTGTCTGCTTCTCTAAACTGGGGGTGTGCTGACCATCATCTACTGTGTGTAATACACTGACTTTAGATAAGTACCTCATACAACCCCATTTTAAAAAAATCCAAACTATCGCTTTAGGAGTTATTTGGCATAAGTTTAAGTTAGGTATATCAACTTTTAGCAGCCCACTCACAGGTTTCCCTGTGTCACAATTTCTGTGCTCTACAACTAACTGTTACAGCTACATTAAATTCACTCGTGTAAATCTAGTGTTTCATCCTTGCTTTTCCCTTTAGGATAACAGGTAGGCAGCAGCTTAGTGCAGCATTGGCTAACAGTACCTAATGCCAAGGTTCATGGTCTCTGCGGTCCCAATCATCCCGATGGCCAGGAGCATGTTGTTGCAGATCTTAGCTGCCTAGAGAAGATTGACAAGAAAACACAGAGATCATTTTTACTGTGTGTATATGAAGAGGTTTGCAAGACAACGTGTCATACAGAATGTTAATACTTTTAAAGGTACACCAGACATAATTATAATAATGACTATACAGCTTTGGAGCAGAGTTGTGAATATGCCAATACTGCCTCCCTAGAAAGATCTTTAAGTAGAAAAGTTTGCATGATCATTCCTGGATTAGTCAGGCAAAATCTTTTTTTTTTTGTTGGATTAATGTTTCAAAAAGAGGGGCGTCGGTGGCTTAGTGAATAGAGCAGGCGCCCTATATACAAGGCTGTTGCCGCAGCTGCCCGGGTTCGACTCTGTGGCCCTTTGCTGCATGTCATTCCCTCTCTCTCTCCCCCTTTCACGCTTAAGCTGTCCTATCGATTAAAGGCTAAAATGCCCCAAAAAATATCTTTGGAAAAAAATAAAAAAAAAAAGTTTCAAAAAGAACCGTTTAATAATCAGGATGCTCAGGACAAATTGTTCCTAATGTTTCATAAAAGATGATCTGTTGATCTTTGTTACCAATCTAAATTATGAACATATTGTCTCACGAAAAACAGCTAAAGTGTGGAGCCTTATATGAAGCAGAATTGTAAGTCAAAGATCTTTGTATGTACAGGTAAATTACCATTAGCAACAGAAAATGGTTTACGGTTTAATGGTTTGAGGATAAAGGGCTTTGTTCTTCAATTAATTTTTCACCTTTTTTAAAGTTAAATGCCTCTCATCTATGATGTGTTACCTCTGGATGAATGATTGCAAAAATCTTGAGTTGTGTTTTTCTTTCAATAGAAGACATAAATTATGAGTGTGCATAGAAGTACATGTATTTATACAGTGAGTTTGGGTACATACAACATGTATGATGTTACTAAAATAAGTGAAATTCTGTGTATGCAGGTGAGGATGCAGTTTAAACACCGAGATGGAATGTACTCTGATTGTGTGTATGAGTGTGTGTGTGTGTGTGTGTGTGTGTGTGTGTGTGTGTGTGTGTGTGTGTGTGTGTGTGTGCGTGCGTGCATGGGTCTTTACCTGGCCACTGCCAACCTGTCCACAGTAGACAACATTGGCTCCCATACAAGTGAACAGCTCCCGCGCAGCGTTGTATTCCTCCTCCAATCCACCCACCATGAAGGTCAGTTTGGCCATGCTGGCAGCCCCGACCCCTAAACGCACAACACATGTTCAAACACAGTGTTGAGGTTAACTGAGGTGAGCACATGCTGTGTTTGATTGTACACACATTCAACATATCGATCCCCAGCATTCGAAACAGTCCAGCTCAGACTTGTGAACCTGCAACACACTGCAAACTTTATACAAGTAGAAGAGTGAGTTAAATTTTATTACTGAAAAGTGCAGACAAATCATCCTGTAGTTGGTAAACAGGTGTATCGGACAAAAATGTATGGATCTGCCACACAAAAGAACATAATATATCAACCACTTGACTGTTTCAACACTACCAACTGTTTCTAAAAGGTCAGCTGTGTACTTCTGTGTGTGTGTGTGTGTTAGACTCATAGTGGGACAGGCGTGTTAAGTAGTGGTGCACCAGAGGGACAGAGGTATCTTTAAAAGCCGATTGTTGCCATCATCCTCTGCACAACTCTCGTGGGAACCTTTGCCTTTTGTCCTGTCACCCTTACTCTCTCTGTCTCTCTCTCTCACACACACACACACACACACACACACACACACACATAGACGTACACACCAACAGCTGTGCCTGAGGCCAGCCCCCCTCATGGGGGTATCAGTGACAGGCGTGAGGGGTAATTAACTTTACACTTTATCATGTTCAATTAGGCGTCCCTCCCCATGCCTGATGGCTTAAGGAGCGTGCCATGTTGTGGGAGGCAACCTCAACCCCCCTCCTCGCCCACTCCACAGGGTCCTTAATGCAGAAATAACCCCCTTTGAGAGTGGGTTGAACCCAGCCGGCCTGAGTCTCCTCTGCAATGGCAGTGTCCTTTAAATGCTTCACTGAATAGCTCCAAACATTATCACAATAGAATCTGACAAACACATACTGTACACATGCACTCAAACAGGAGACAACTAAATATAATGCTGATCGCACACACAACACTTTGAAAAGTACTGTTAAAGTAAAACGCATGCCTGCAAAGTGACTTCAGTTCTCCAAAAAAGGAAAGGAAGAAAGAGAAGAGGAGAGAGAGTTCAAATGTCTCTTTAGGGTGTCGTCTGGCTCTAATGAAAGGCCTCTTAATAGTGAAAGCCTAATAATGTCAGTGTTAATAATTAAAAGGGGATTACCGGGGACAAAACACCTGAAATCACATTATCAGACTGCGCTGCAGAGGAGAGGAGAGGAGAGGAGAGGAGACTTACTGTATATTTCTATGACCCATAAACATAAATATACATCTCTTTTCCCCCTCCCCCTTCTTTAATTGGCTGTTCTGTTGTCAAGTGTACGATGATGCCACTACACTGCATGCGTGTGTGTGTGTTGTGTGAGTGTCAGCGCTGAGCTGTCAGCAGGTCATTAAGGCCACATAATGAAGCCCACGCTGCGGCAGCTGCCTATGGACCACGGCAAACACACGCTCAACATAAGGCCGCCACACACACCAATCATACACACATATGGTTCACAGACTACGGACATGATAGATGTAACTTCTTTCTTGTTACTTTTGTGTTTATGTCTTTTTCATCTCATTTATATGTCTGACTGAATTTATTTGAGGCTAGTTTTGTTTAACACGAAACACTGGCAGAAAAACTCGGAGATTTTTGGACATTGTAATATCTGTTTGACCAAATAGCTTCAGTTTGGTATCACGCACACATATAATCCACAGTGCTAAAGCAGTCATAGAACTTTTCTTGACTTTGCTATCATTATAATTTTGAAAAGAATAAATTATTATAACAACTCAGTTAAAGTTGTCTTCAATTACACATAGTTGTAAAAGTTCAACTCACTGTATCATTTCTTATCCTTTACATTTCATTTCCTATAAAGTTTCAGGCTGAGCTTTCCTCGGTCTCAGAGACAAATATACACACACACAGAAAGAGCAGTGTGACAACTGTGCTGGTTCATTAGTGGAGATCACTGTTCGCGGACGACTAAAGAGGAGATTATTGATAATACAGTCAACGTGCTGATCAATATATCTCACTAAGGAGAGGAAGGAGAGGGAATAAGAAGGAGAGCGAGACAAAAGAGAGCAAGAGAGAGAGAGTGAGACGTAGAGACGACAGCGGAGAAGGAAAACGATCTTTCTCTTCCTACCTCCCAGCATCCCCCCCGACTCTCCCTCCCTCAAATTAACTAATCACCCATAATAAGCTCTTATGATCTGTAGTGGATTTCTATAGGCAGTGACACCGGGATGATGGAAGATCCTTGTTGGTGGAAGAATAACACATCATTAGCATAACAATGTGTGTGTGTGTGTGTGTGTGTGTGTGTGTGTGTCGGGGGTATCAGTGAGTCATTGTGCATTGCCAAAGGTACATTTGTGTTTGCGTGTGATGTGTAAGTCTAAGGCAGTGTCTATGTAGTGTGTATGCTTCTATCATGTGTGTGTGTGCCTGTGTGTGTGTGTGTGTGTGTGAGGGGACATCCCGTTCTCGGACTGGTCCTGTCAGAGACGGATTAAAGACGAATCCTAATGAGGCTTCCTGAGCGCCGGGCCCGCCAGCTCATCCATCCCAGCGGGAGTGACAGTCCTGGATCGTTAGCACTGCACAACTACACAACGCCCCCTAGGGGGGGAGACAAGGTGTGTATATGTGTGTGTGTGTGTGTGTGTGCAAGGGGTGGGGGGCACCTATGATAGAAGATACAGGGCTGAGAGATGGAGAATAGAGTAGGGATGTAAATACTAAGGAGACATCCACAAGGGAAAAAGTTATGTATATAATGCCACACCAAATATTACTTAATAAATATATGATCTTATTACCCCAGAGTGCAAAGCACAGCGCAACAAGCCACCTTTTTCAGGGATAAAAAACAGTAGATTCAGAATAGAGACAAAGTGCCACTCTAAGTTCTAGCAGGCGATCTTTTCTTGGGATATAATTCCCTTGGGAAAGCACAACCTCTCTCCTCGGTCACTTTCTCTCATCCAGCTCCAGGGGACAAGTTTTGGATGGCTGGGTAGTGGGTGCCCACCTCCTCACCCCCAAATCACCCAACGCAAATATTCTCAGAGCATGCTGAAGCTGGCTCGACTATTAATGAGCTACTCCGTGGCTTTTACTGTGCAGAGTGCAAGGGTTCGGAGAATGAAAGTGGCTCCAACAATATGCTGTATGACGTATGGAGAGACACCACAGTGTATATCCGTGCCTCTGAGTGTGTGTTCATTGCGTCTGTAGTGGTGTGTGGCCCGTGCAAGTTTACTTCCATTCAATTAAAGACACGTGTATACATCTCCTTCATCTGATCTCCTCTATTAACACGATTCGAGTTAATAAGCAGGCAATCAAGCACTATTAGGACAGATGCTTGACAGCAGGCTTCAACAACAGACATTAACCATGAACATGAGAGGGTGAAACTGATTGTGTGAAGGCAAAGGAAGATCAGAGAAACAACTTTGGTTTGGCCTGTTTGTAGTGAGCACTCAATTCATTAGCACTTCTTTCATTACACACAAAAGAATCAACCAAAGCAATTCATGACAGCCTTATAACCTTTTAAACTTGGGCTCTTTTTGAAGTGGTGTGTGTACGTACAAAGTAAGTGAGAATGTCAGTGTGCATGTGCACGCAGTATCAGTGTGTGTTTGTGCACCAGGGACAGGTGCAGATCCCAGAGCCAGCCGCCAATGAGACGTCAACTTGGAGCTTCTGAGGCCGTGTCTCGGAGTTACGAGCCGCGTGTAAACCAGTCGGCACTTTTTATTGGTGGTGGGTTTAAATTAAACTACATTTGTGAATATGAGGCTACGCAAACAACACACACAGTCGCATGCACACACAGAGAGGGATGTTCCCAGAGTTTGGTAATGAATGACGCATTTGACAACGAGCCACAACCCTGCTTTTTTCCCCCCAGACTTGACAGAGAGTATACAGAGAAACACTTGGAGCGAAAACACCTATAATATCACTAAAGCTGCACCAGACACCTCATTTCCTAAAATGATAATGAAACTGTTATTACTTCAACAACGCCAGGAGTCATTTGGGGATATGCCTGACTTCATGTCACACCTTCAAGCCCAGAGGCATGGTGTAAACAAACTCTGGATTGTGCAATATACTACACTGTTTGCTACTAAGTTTTTAACTATATGCACATGTAAGGTTAGAGTTTTGGCTCGGCTGACAGTCATCTATAATTCAGACTGAAAAGAGCCTTCACACTTAATAGTGTAACAGCCTCAAGTCAATGGGAGCTGACTGCTTGCAGTGGAAGCCAGTGGAGGTAGGATGTTTACAGGCCAACAACGCAGCCTCATGTGGTCCAACATTATAATTACACCCCAGGGCAGATCTTTTTCTCAAACAAATTAAAAACCCAAACAGACCCTGTAAAAAGCATAACGGATATCGAATAAATCTGTGAAATGGTACGAGGGAGTGCGGCAACCAAAACTGCTCACACACGTAAAAAAAAAAAAAAAAAAAAAAATCAGCACTTTCAACAGTTTATCTGCCAACTTTGCTAATGCTACTCTGCTATGTTAAAAACAGCCTCTTTATCGGTTCCAGTTAACGAGCGCGGAGCCATGAGAACAGACTCCTGCACACAAACCCTCCATGAGAACCTCGACTGGAGAGAGTTTGGGGGAAAAAAACACAAGGGAAGAGTTAATTCAGTTTAGAGCATCAACATAGTTTCTTGTACATAAATGGAACTACAGCCTAAAGGGTTTAGTTTGCAATGTCCGTCCATTGACCACCAGGCCAGTCCTCATCATCATCATCATCATTATCATCATCATCATCATCATCAGTAACTGCTCTATTCCGCAGGGGAGAGGCTGGTCAATGGTAGGTGACAGAGGATGGAGGGAGCAGGAAAGGTCCACGATCAATCCTTTCTCCGGCCCAATGAGACTCGTCCAGGAAGAAGCAAGTTAATAATGATCCCCAATTAGGCTGTTAGCAGGCAGGGACACAGACAAACACAAGCATACACACACTCACATGGCTGTGGTGCAGAAACTGTCCTTCATACAATGCTAATTCGCTTTTAGGTGAGTGACATGTAGAGTGACGTTTGGGCTACATTTGACAGACCTTTTGTATGACTCATACACCAGCTAACTATTTGTCTGCACACACACACACACACACACATACACACGCATACACTCACACATAGAGCAGATGACATACGGGCAGTGATGTGAGAGCCAGTCCCCAGCTGCTGTGGGTCTAACCCCATCTGGAGCATAGACTAGAGTCCCCAGTCACCACCCCTCCATCATCACCATCTCTGGTCACTTTACCGCCCTTCACCCTCCCTACCACTGACCCCCCCCCATTCCCCCTATGTCACCAGAACCCGTCAGTGAGAGGCTTGTTATGCTAATCTAGTCTTTGGACCGCTGACACTCTAGTACTGCCATCAGTTTGACAGACTGCGACAGCACCACCCCCTGCCCATCCAACTTGATTCCTTAACTCAGTGTCAGAGAATCATCACTAACCCTCACTAAACTGCTCTGAGGACCTGGCTGCTTCTTTGCTCCTTCCTCTCACCAGACGTACAAGTGGCAGGCTTTACAAAGACAAGTTAGACTGGTCTGGATTTGCTGTGATGTTGACTATATATTTACGTTCCACCATTTCCTTCAGGAGTCTAAATTCTCAGTGTCAAATGTATGCACTGTAGTGCCCTCAAAAACTCCCACAATGGAAAATGTATCTGAAACATGTGCTTTTAAATGTCATGCAACACTGTATCAGTGATGCCACAAAACAATGATCATTCATATGTCCCAAAATCTTAATTTACTGCTCTCTATAGAATTAACAAACATTTCTTAAGTGGGGAATAGTGAATGAACAAGGGGGTGATTTCTGTCCTGGTGATCAAGACACACAATGAGGACACCACAATAGTGCTGCAATTACTAGTTGATTCATTGATTACATGATTAAAACAAACAATTCGACACTCAGCAATGTGTTTTTCTTTTGTTTGTGTCCACTAAAATGTCTGACTTTCACTATACTGACTTGTATCTGTGCAGAGGTTGTCATTAGAAAAGTGTTTGTTTTCACATTCCTCTACTGAAGGAGACGATGTCTGTGCACTTTCCTGAAATCTGACATTCAAACATATCCTGGGCAAGCTAGATTAGATACATCACAAATTTGAAAGCCAATCACTAATGCAGGAAATACATATGGAAGGGGGAACAGGTTTTGACACCAACCAAAAAACCTGAAACCTCCAGCACAGAGTGGACATGTCAGTACAGAGAGCAGAGTTTGCATTACCATAATAAAAGTTTTGACAGCAAACATAATAGAGAGTGCAATTTTGGATGTACACTAGACCCCGGAGCTTCCTTTACTATCTACCACAAAAAAACCATCATAGCAGATATTCTCGTATGTTTTACAACCACTAATGCTGTATCAGCCAATGCCAGTCAGGCTACAAGCTAACAAACATCTGAGTCTGAATCTTGTTGTGCACTGCGCTTTTCACCAGTAACCTATACCTAGCCTCCCATAGCCTGACTGATATCTGAACTTCATTTTAGTGCTGTGCCAGCAGTGGAGAAAGTGAAAGCAAAACCTACTGCAAGCAGTGGTAGTTGGCAGGGTGTCAGGCCAGATCCAGAATTTCTTAACGAGGGAGAAAGAGTAGATATGCTTTCAGCTCCTTTACTGAGATTTGTTTTTACTTTTAATGGGGGAAAACCATGTTGAACAAAATATTAATCATAGCAGGGTATTTTTACATACTTTAAAATGTGTCTGGAGGGGGACTTTGGGGAAATTGGGACAGACATTTCATCCATTTTTAGACATTTTACTCGTCAGTAGGAGCCCTAGTTAATACTTTGTGATTTGTGCTTGTGTGTATCACAAGCAAAGAGACATTTTTGGGACCACCATAATCCCTTAAACAACCTTTAAAGACTTAAGATAAATAAAAAAACTCCTAGAAAATCCAGAAACTATGAATATTCAAATATTTCTGAATTCAAAGATTAACTACTGGACACAAGTTTGTCCTGCATCACTGAAAAATCCCTTCTCAGTGTATGTGCACTGGAGGCCTTATGTTTACACATCATACTTATGTAAGTCACACACTGGACTATGATTGACTTTCAAAGTAGTTGTGGTGTCACAAAATCCTGCACATGTCCACCTTAAACTCACACTCAGGTGAGCACAGAGAACCTTGCCTTCTGTGAAAACAACCTCCTTGTATCAAACGTGTGGAGGGGGGCTCTGAGTTTATGCTTTATCTAAGAAATAGCAGCTTGAAAACAATGCAATATGGTTAAAAGCCCTCAAAAAGGGATTGTTTTGTTAAAACATCAACTCCAAGGAATGAACCTTTGATTAAAATAAAAAGCTTTGGCCGACCTGTAAAGTAAAAGCTTATGACGCATCTCTGAATGTATCTCAAGTATGACTACATGTTGAGTGTAAGCCATAGTTGATCTTTGTGGAAGAAGCCCCAGGACCTGTGTGCCTGGAAGGAGAAATAGAGCCTATGTCAGTCAGCAAAGAAGTGGATTGGCAGCGTTGACTGATGGACCAACTGGTGCCAGGATTGGTTTGAACAAGCTCCTACAGGCTGGAGGATGACGTTCAAACTGTCGGCAAATGACACACTGCAACACTCAGGCTTCAGTTGATGTGGTATGGATATGATTAGAGTGGTGTTGAGACTCAGCCTAAAGAGGTAGTTAGCTGAGAATTATAAGACCTCGCAAACAAGCAACATTAGCCCGGGTGCCCGTGGTCCCACAACAGCTAGGCTCCTTCTTGCTTTCATTTGCACCGATAGCTGACTTTCCCAGCGCTGGGAAAAACACAATGAAAGGTTTTTTAGGGCCCTTTTAAAGCCATCGTCCGTTAGCAATGTGGCAGCCCACCATGGGCACTCAGACACAAACACCGGCATTCTGGGTAATTACTGCTAACGACCCCGCTGCTCGTTAGCCAGACCTCCTATTTTTGCCATCACTGTGCCAACACCCTGAGCCTGTGACATCAGAGCTTGTTTTGTTGTGGGTCAACTTTGCATGCGGACGCTTTTAATGACACCAGACAGTGGTAGAAGTGTGTGTGTGCAAGGAAATGTTAGCATGCCTGACGAACCAGTGTCTAAGTTAATATAACTGTGTCTATGCAGCAGACTGTTTGCACAGAGACTACAACTTTGTATGGATGTGTGTGTGTGTGTGTGTGTGTGTGTACAGACACAGCTGGGTCGTGCAGAGCTAAAGCCAAAACACTGGTCAATGTGCAAAAATGAGAGCCAGCGAGATGCCCATGAGAAGAAAGTGAAAGTTTTGTTTTTTTTGATTGCTCTTTTTAAAAGGGTTATGACTCTGCTATTCAGATCCCACGATTGGCTGCCAAACCTCTAGTGACGCACACAACGTACACGCACACACACATTTCTGTGTAAAATGCGCCACCTCACACACCACACATTCACGAAAGGATTCATTTTATCTCGAAAGAAAAATCTAAATTAAAAACAAAAACAAATGCAGAAACCACAAAAGAGCAGACTGTGTCTGCAAAAGTTTAAGAGTACGGGAGATCACAGCAAGTCTGTGCTGAGTGCATTGTTATGTCGTATGTTATGGGTACATTTTGATTGGACAATGCCTTTACTTAAGTCACTTCAAGCTCATCCAACAGATATAATGAATGATTTTGATGAAATATGATCTAAATATAATGTTATAATATTATGTGTCCCTGAAATTTGTAGAACTGTTCCGAATACCAGTTTGGGGTATTAAGGCTTCAAGAAATATCAGCGATTAATCAAAGCTTCGATGAAAGGGGTGGGGGTAATGACAGACAAGTCAGACTTTTTATGAAAAATCTGTTTTCAGTCGTTGCACCTAAACTTGACAATTATCCATTTTGTTAGCATGCAAGTTGCAGTAACATAAGCCACTCTGCAACTCTGCAAAGGCTAAGCTGTTACTTACAGTTTTCAGGTGAGCTCGTTGTTGATTTGTGATGAAGCAGTTTCCTTTGGCATATCTGTCTCTTAACTTTTTGGAAGCAAACTTCGCAAATTTGGAACAATTCCAGATATTTGGCTTTTGCAACATCTTGCTAGCGTATCTGTAAGCCTGTCACATGTGTTCAAACTACCCCAGTCTCTGCACTGCTGACTGCTAGTGAATGAGTCAGAGTCATAAAACTATCACTAACTTTAAATGTCCTTGTCTGAGATGTTGATGCATAATGGATAATGTCAGCTGACTATTTCTTAATTTATGGGCTACTTGAGATTTTTGGGGTAATGCATACATATAAAAAATCAACAACTGAGCATTCGAATACTGATTTGGATGTTGATTACCAGGGCAACAATCAAAGCTTTGATGCATTCGGGTCAGCCCTATTAATCTGTCTACAACATGTCAGCTGTTTCCAATACTCAAATTAAGCACTTTAGTGTTTTCCCTTGATCTTTATGTTGTGTTGTTTTTCATTTGTGGACATGCAGTATTCATACCAGAACTATTAAGAGTGCTATTTGTCACAGAGCTGAGCTGCTGTCTCACATACTCTTGCACACACATACACACAACCCTCATGAGGATGACAATGCCCTATTTGGGTAGGGTGCCATCTCCTGGTTGGAACAGAGCATGAAACCTCATAGCCCACCCAGGGATGTGGAAAGTAGAGTGGGGATGGGGGGATACAGGGCTCTGCTATTTCACATGCAGTTGCCACGTCTCCATGGGTTTAGCTGGCACTTATCAGGGTCACACCACCACTGCCAACTATACCGACCCCTATATGAAGTGGGACTGAAAGTTTAAGTGTTTTAGGGGACCAACTAATGATTTACTTTCTAATCAGTCACTCGTTTGATTCTTTTTTAGATCAATGGATTGATTGTTTTGCCAATAAAATGTTGGGAATTATTGAAAAATCCCAAAGATTTTCCATTTACAATAATATAAAGCAGAGAAAATCCACACATTCAGAGGCTGAACTCGAGAACGTCTGGTATTTTTGCTTCATAAATGACTAAAATTGAGTATCAGAATTATAACTGATTCTCATAATCCGAGCACTTATTTGCTATTGTTAACTAAACTAGCTGCATGCATGTATGGATATGACTTATAGATGTACCGGGGTGATACTAGGTGGGGCGGGCGCATGCAGCATGTGCGTGAAAGATGAGTGTCTGCAGAGCTAGATGCAGAGGCCAGAGGTAGCAGGTAAATCATTGGTCATCTCAGGCTAGTAAAAGAGGCTTAAGTTAAGTGACAGGAGAGGAAGAACCTTCACAGTGGACTGCACACAGAAACCGTGCACTGTCAATAGTATGTAAACAGTGTGTGTTAAGGGAGAGTAACAGGCTTAAGGCTCTGATCTCGCTGACTGCAGTTGGTCTGTTCTGCAGACGCCAGCTGGTAAACATGCCCGTGTGGGCCAAGTCTGTGTTTGTATGGGCGAAGGCAGGAGCTACAGTGTGTGTTGTGCATGAATCAAAGATTGTGCAATAAAAAGCAAATAGAGTGCAATCAGAGTTAGTAGTCAGATGTGCCGGACTGATGGGATATAGCATACCTGAACAAAAAGAATTGTGTGTGTGTCTGTGTGTGGGTGAAAGAGAAAGAGAGAGAGACAGAGATGGACAGTTTTACTGCGATGTGTCTCCTTCATGTCTTATCTACCTCTGCTCCTCTCCTGCACTCCATGTGAGGGCAGATTCTCTCCTCTTTATGACTCTTTATCTGACATGAAAGGCACTAACATGGGATACCCGCCATTACGGCTCCATCAACATGAAAAGCTCTGACACGGGATTCTCCGCCGTGGCTCAGCCCATTAAGGACGACTGGTGATCCTGTGCTCTGTCAAGGAGCCGTCACAAGCAGGCAGCACCAACATAATGAGGACTTAAAACCTTAACCTTGCCTTTAAGACCCCTGGTCAAAAGCAGCAATAAAACCTCACGAGGGCACCTACTGGCTGGCCCGCTCAGTAATTACAACCCATGTCCTAGCACTAACCCAAAAGGTCCCACAGTTTAGATATACAAAAGAGTGTATGACAGTTCAGAAGTAAGACTGAGGGGTCACAGTCCTGACACTATGATTGGTTTTTCAAATGAACAAACTAGCAGTCTGATTCTGCTTTTGTTACTGCCATCTACACCTTCTCTCAATCCCTTTACATGACGCCTGTCCAATGGCAACAATCTTCAAGTCTTCAAGTCAAAAGAGCTGATGAGAATAGTCGAACTACACAGAGTCGCAAAATCAAATATGCAGAGATGGACAGCAAATCAAAAAGGTGCACGTGCTTGCTAACTCTGTGGGTGATACACTACCTCCTGACACTGGAGCATCCATGAACACGGCACCCATCTTCTCCGCGGCGGCTGCCATCTCTCTTGAGACAGCAGGGTCGATGGTGGAGGAGTCAATCAGCAGCGTTCCTTTCTTCACCTTCCTAAAGAGGGCAAGACAAAAAAAGCATTAACACTTCCCGCACAGTGCATGACGTAAGTTTGGTTCTGTTTGTGCATTAAACACGTTGCAATTGTGCTTTTCCTTTCTTATAGGTTTTAAAGAGGTCGGATGGGGTTACATGAACATCAAAAACTGAGCCTGTGATGTTAAGTGTACTTACTTAAGGATGCCATTTGGGCCAGTGTAGACTTCTATGACATTTGGACTGGAGGGCAGCATTGTGAGGATGCGGTCTGCTTTCTCTGCCACCTCTGCTGGGGAGTCTACTACCTAAATATTAGAGTTATCATTTTATATCATCACATCTTCAACGCTAAATAAACATCTTCATAAACATATGGGATGTACTGTAGCTCTTATGTATGACAACCTGTTGGCTCAGAGGTACATTTAGTAGCTGTCCTACGTGACTTTCAATGAGGGGGGGTAAAAGCTCCGTCAATATGGAGTGTATTCTTAATGTCAAATTTTATTTATCTATATGTCATATTCTATCAAATGTCCATATGTGATGTGTTGACTGAGTGTTACCTGTGCACCGATGTCATGCAGCTCCTTGCAAGACTCAGGGAAGACATCAGTGGCAATGACAGGATAACCATTTCTTAACAGGTTTTTGGCCATGGGAGTGCCCATGTTTCCCAAACCAACAAACCCCACTGGTGTTTTTGAGGCCATCGATCGCGTTGACACTGAGGGAGGATCACAAACACACCATTAGAGGTGTAGGAAAAAATGTGAGACTTGTTAAGTTGAAGTCCAGAGCAACACAAACACATTACAGAACAGTTCAGAGAGGCTGCACACAGTAGCTGTCTGCAATGATATATTTTACTTTTACTTTACTTTCTATGTAAAATGCTTTACATAGAATCATGGCAAGACAAATTCCCACTATGGGTAGTACTATGAAAGAAAGTCCCTCCTTATAGGTGATGACGGTCAGGTCAAGTGGCAGCGAAAACCAACTGAAAAAACTGCTATCCTTATATTTTCTAGAAGGAAATGCCCCGATTAGAATCACTAACAACGGAGCAAATCTTTCTGCTGTGACTTACGACCAGCTTTTGGGCAGTCTGGCCAAGCTATTAAACACTGCTGGCTCAGCCAAGGTCCATCCAGGTTAACAGATACTAAACAAAGCGGAGACTCTGGCAGCAAACCAACCAGACTACAGTACAACAACAGGATTAGGCCTAGATAGTAAAGCCAAACAGAGTCCGACCTGAAATCCAACCAACCCTTCAACATATACTGTAGATACAACATTGAGATGGTTCACCAATGATACTTCTGACAATACCTTCAAGAGGATACAGTAGTAGTAGTTTTGACTTAATGACACACCAACATCTAGTAAGATGAGTATCTACTATAATGTTATGCTCTATGAAATAGAAACAACGATTGAACACATGCCTCTTCAAGACGTACATGTAACCTTGGTGCTCTTTCTGTCTTGCAAGACTGTAGTCCATTGTTTATCATTACACCTATTTTCCCTAATTTAAGAAGGGAATCATATAATCTTACAAAAATACATGTGCGTTCCAAAATCAGCAGCATATCTGGTCTAATACTTCTCTTTTTCTAAGTTAACGTAAGACAGAAAGAGCAGATGGTCCATATGGGAATGTGGTTCCCGCTGTCTAGACTGACGAAATATTTCAGTTGTCTAAAATAAACTTAGTTCTGTATGGTGTGAATTGCACATGCACAACCAATTAACCACTGTTTCATTTTGTAGTCCCTGCATGGTATAACAAACCAAAGCTTTAAATTAAAGTTTCATTCTCAGGAACTTTTTGAATCAAACTATGAATCCTCTGCGTAATGCACTGCTTCCTCTGGTTGTACACTCATACAACCAGTACATAATATAATTAATGTTTTGTTCTCACGTTAGGGCAACAACTAATATTTCTTTCCATTGTCAGTCAGTATGTTGATTATTGTTTCCAATTCATCGATAATTTCTACAATTTCTCCCAGCCCAAGGTGGCGCCTTCAAAGCTTGTAAATGGTGAATGGACTGCGTTTATATAGCGTGTTTCTAACTTAACAGGCAAAATCCTTTACAATTGTCCATTCATAATCAGGAGCAGTGTCTTGCTCAAGGACACGTTGGAGGATCGAGGCTGAAACCAGAAAAATGTTTGCAATAGATGGCTGATTGATTATTTCTTTTTGTTAATTGTCTTTTGATTAAAAAAGATAAATGTATCATTTCAGCACTAAAATTGATTTTAGCATGTAATATATGCATGTGACATAAGCATAACTATTCACTGCCACAGATAAATTCAGATTCATTCTAAACTTTGAAGTATAAGGCTACTGGAGGCACAGGTAACTTGTCTGCTTCTGATCTTACGTCCTTATCATTCCAGTATAGCATATCGATTTATAATTTATCTATAAAAAATATCGATTTATTTTAATATAATGATAATAATATGTATTAATATGTTTACACAAGTATGTCACCAGGGTTGCAACAGTATGACATTTTCAGGGTACAATAACTCTCAGAAAATACTGCGGTTTCATGGTGTCACGTCATTACATAAGTATTATTATTATCATCAGTTACAATAACCCTTAATGGAATGAAAACTAAAGGTTTTCCTTTGGTTGAACAAATATTTCATTACTTTAACTGAAACTTCACTCATATGTAAATAGTATATGTATATGTATATGTAAACAGTTGTCCTGTTGAAAATAACTAAAATAAAGGTGAGATTCTCTGTCTATGCTACATTTTTTATTTAATTTTTTGCTGTAGATAAGCAAATGTACACAGTATTATAACCCTCAATTTTCATACCACTGTATACCTTGAAACTGGTTTACTTCTGCAACCCTAATGTCAGCCCATTTGAAGTGGTTGCTGATATACTGGATGTAAAGGACTGGACCATGCTTGCTTGTACAGTCATTACGGGGGGAAAAGGGGAAACACTGTACTTGGGCCTCTAGAAGATCCCTCAATTATTCCTGTAGCCAAATTAAGCCATTGCAATGCAGTGCCAGGTAGTTAAAAAAGCAGGACTGATTCTTTCAACACCAGAAAGTTACATGCAATGAAGAAAGGACCAGTGGAGCTAAAATATTATGTCACTATCACCTGAATTTCCTTTGCATTTTCACTAGGACCATTAAAGCCAACAGTGACTGCTGCTGATTCAAACACGGTGTTGCATTGCAGGAGGGGCAGGTAGGAGTGGTGTTGAGGCAGTGTTGCAATCCAAGGCTAATCCATGAACTTGTGCAATGAAAAACAAATTGTTGTGTCGAGAACAGAAACACCTAAAGCAGACTAACATACTCAGAGCCCAATGCAGACTTTGCACACATCTACTGAGGTCCATACAAACATCACTGTCAGCTAAAATGAGCTATTACTTGGCATTGCTTCACATTGCATAAAACTCATGTCCATTTACAACACTGTCCCAAAATACTGCATGCCTGAACACCCCACAGCAGGTGGTCACCTCAGGGACATTGTGTCCAGACTGTCACACTTAACTAGCACGAGCAGAAGGGATTCATACTTTTTTTTCAAATGGCTAACAAGCTAGCTAACAGGCTGGAGCACAGTGTTCCGCTTGCATGTCCCTCTCAACACACGCGGGGAAACGGCACACAGAAACTCACAACAGAAGCGAATACGTTACCGAAAGCAAGGTCGACATGCTTGTTCCACCTTAACAATAAATGTCGCGACCCTCTAAACAACGCAGCCATGCTTCTCTCCCCTTGACCTCGGCGTACAGTGACAGCTGTCAAGCCAGGAAAACCCCACTGAACTGTTATGAGTGACTGTGGTTTCCGCCAATCGCAGCGCTCGGTGAGGTTCCGCAGCCAATAGGAACGAGGCAAAGGCGGGATATCCGGTGCTTCTGCCTAATGCTGTTTGGCCGATTTTGTGAATACAGTATATACTCTAAATTAACAAATACGTAAAATAAATAGATTTGAGAACAATGAAATTAATAAATGAGCTATAGGCTATATTTTGCTTTGTATTAAATGCTGCATAATTAGTACACAGCACGTAGACTGAACGTGATTTTCGCAGCAACTCTGTATTATTAACGTTATAAGTAAGAGGCGATATATGAATATGAAGCAAGGTAGGGTGCTTAGTAAACTGATTTAAGCAACTTCAGTAATTAGTAGAAACATCTGCTTTCTCCCCCCGTCGCATCCTCAGCATCATTGGTGCTGCTCAGCATCCCGGAAGTTCAGCATCATTGCTCTTTCAGGAAGAGACGCATCATCGTCAGAGCTTTGTCAACAACGGGGACAGTGGCAAAAACATCGGCCTGCCCGGCAGAGATTCACTCCTTTGTGCAAGTGGGATTCATATGAAAAGGGTACTCTTTCAATTTTACGCAGAATGAGCGCTTGTGATGTTCATGTCTTGTCTCAGCAAGCTAGCACACCGACCAGGGTACTGTTGAGCTAGCTAGTGACTTGACACGACATGGCCTTCTTCACAAGCTAATGTTAGCTGCCGAGCTATCGTTAATAAGATTATCCTCTGACTGGGTGAAGTCGTTTCATATGGCATAGCTGTGCGGGAGCTGTTTCGTGCAATGTGTACAGGTGTAAGTGTTACTGTGGCTCACTGTGCAGATGATGCTATGTTAGCTGGTTAGCTGAATCCAGAGCCATGACTTGGGTACTTTCACATTTATTTATCTTCGTCAGGAGTTGGGCTGAATGGAAATGTGGGGCGAGAGGGTGTGTTGTCGTAGCTTGATTCTCATGGGTGGATGAAGCTGTTGTATCACTTGCAGACACACCTGCTTTTCCTCCACTCCTGACCACCACCACAGGCTCAGTTTGGACAGTCAGCTGCCTGACTATAAGTTATAATAGTCACAGTGGTGTGGTGACGTCTTGGTAGATGGGTATACTGTGGCTTCCGTCATGCATACAGCTATGTATACAATGTGGTGAACGAAATAAGCTTTATTTAAAGTATTATATCGGAATATCTTGAATTTAAGAGAACGCTGGATATAATATTTCCTATAATGCAATTTCCCAGTGGCCTTGTAAGGAGCCCAAGGCTTTGACTCACCATGCCATCATCATATTTAACCTGACGAAGCTTCCTCAGAGCAACAGAAGACGCATTATAACACTGTTGTCAGGGCTGAGTAGTTTCGATTTCACATTGACTACTTGACTTTGAGAAGTGAAATCATGGAGTAAAGGTACAATACAATAAGACAAGACTTAACTTGATTGTCAGACAGAAACTGAAATTTGTCCTGCGTCCCAGGACCTCAATTGTTCACTGTAATACACATAAATATGAAAATACAAAGCAACACATTAATGCAATACATAACAAGAAAACAAAACCATACTAAAAATTAGGGCTGCAACTAATGATTATTTTCACTGTCGACTGATCTGTCGATTATTTCTTCGATTAGTCGACTTATCATTTTATCGAAAAATGTGTTAACATGTTGAAAAATGTTGGTCTGTCTCTCCCAAACCCCAAAATTATGTCATCTAATGTCTTGTTTCGTACTCACGCCAAAGGGTTTTAGTTCACCATCATAGGAGAGTATGTAAAGCTGCCAATATTTGAACATAAGAAGCTGCAATAAGAGTATTTTGGGCTACTTTTATAGTACTTTTCTATGAAAAATGACTCAAACCGATTAGTCGACTACTAAAATAGACACCGATTATTTTAATAGTCGACTAGTCATCAATTAATCATTGCAGCCCTACTAAAAATGAAGCAAATCACATCAAACATTACGAAAAGTGGATGCTTTGCAACAAATGATTCATTCTTTTTACATTCAGTGATCGACCCAGGTACGTTGAAGCTACCTAGAAGTCATACTCCGATTAAATAGGTTTACAGACTTAGAAACAAAAGAGTTCCTCAACCTGTTAAATCGAGCCTGTGTCACTGTAAATCTTCTGTGTGACGTCAAAAGCTGATATTCCTTAAATAAAGTGTGATGTCACCTGTCAGAGACAACATTCATTTGGTATATGCAGCTTGAAAACTTGACTCAAGTGCTTAACCCACAATCTGTAAGAAGATACAGCCAGTCTAGCTTTGAGCTTATACTGTTAATACCTCTAATAGATAATATTCAGAATAAAAGCATGCATTTACTCCCTCATTTACTGTTTTTTATTCCTTCACAAAGCTTATAGGTTGTGAAATGTCAGCAGCAGAAGGGTTTTTCCCCCACAAGTTTATCACTAAGATAAGCACTCTGTGTCATTTTAGGATGGCGCACTCGTTGCTTGGGCAGTGGCACGAAATGCAAGTTGTGGAACAAAAGTTTTCTTTGTGCAGTAAATGTCAAAGATTAGTTGAAATGTTATAGCATGATTTGCTGCAGGTTTTTGCTCTGGAGGATAGACAGAGAGGGCCTGTGGCTATTTAAAGTTAAGTCAGGTCAATTTGATTTATACAGCCTAAAATCACAATGTTGCCTTAGAGGGTTTTATAATCTGTACAACACATGGCATTGTCTGTGCTGAGGCCCTTGTTTTTAAATATAATATGGTAATTTTCCCAGACCTGAGGGGGGTATATGCTGTTTACATGCATATATGTGCCACTACATCTTTTCTCTGTCTTTTATTTAATCAATATATATTTTCTGAGATGGTGTGGGAACAGAGGGCCTCACCATTTTCACTTCATTTGCCTTTTTGTTGTGCATGCGACTGAAAGAAAGTCTTCTATCTTTCCTTCTCTCGACTGTTTGTGATACTCAGCTTCTCTGTCCTCTGCTCTTTTGTTTCACAGACAAATGAAGTGACCAACAGGATACAATGTCATCGTTCCAGGTGGTGGACTCGTCGCCGGGCAGCAGCGTCAGCGTCATGGAAACGTCCAACTTCGCCCACGTCATCTTCCAGAATGTGGGGAAGAGTTTCCTACCGCAGGCGCCCCTGGAGTGTCGCTACACCCTGACCCCTTACATCACTCCCCACCCCAAAGACTGGGTGGGCATCTTCAAGGTACATCACACACGCTGCTGCGGCTTTTACTCTCACCATGCTTCAAAGACAACGTCAAGCGAGATCAATTAAGGACCAGACTTTAATTGAACTGAATCATACATGTTACAGAAATATTTAGAGATAGAAACCGCTCTCAGCCCATTACGCAGGTGTTTGTTAGATGGATTATGTGTTATGGTGTTATTAATTGGCCATAGGTTTGCAGTCGGTACACTAACACATACATCCGCCTTGATACTAATGGTTCACCTTTTCACTACATGCCTAAAACCTCACCACAAGCTTTGGTGTGGTTGTTCTGCATGCGGAAAGAGGAAGAGTGTACATGGTGGGCTGGTTGCAGTTGGTCTCGCTGGGGGGCAAACATTTGGTGCTCTTTATGAACCACTCTGATTCTTATTAGGACCTTTTTTTTCCCCCCACTTCACTTGTTCGCTCCCCTCTGTCTTTCCATCAGTCTTCTCTCTGCTTCCTGCTAACCAGCCTCCTCCTCCGCTCTTTTATCAAGGCCGTCAAATCTCACACGTAATTAACAGGAAATGTGAACGAGGAAACTTAATGTCTCGTAAAGTCAAAAGACAAACATTTTATTGTTGTTTAAGAACTGACTTCAAATCCCCCGGCTCAATTAGAAAGGAATAAAGACGCTGTGTTTATATGGAAAAAAGTCAATTGGAAAATTTAATTGTTGTAATCCACGCTAATGAAACCTGTTTGATGGTTGGTGCCTCATGTCAGAGAACAAGCAGACCGCGCGTCTTTAATCCTCTTGACGTACATGTCTGTCTTTTTGCATATTCATAGAGATATTTAGCCATTTAATTCTGGCATAATCGTGGCATTGTGTGTGTGTATATAGGTATTAAAGCTGCGACTAAAGATAATGTTTGTGACAATTAATCTGTAGATTATTTTCTCAATTAATTGTTTAATCTACAAAACATTAAACACCGGTGAGAAAAGCCTTTTACAACATGTTCGAGGCTAAATTGACTCCATCAAATGGCTTGTTTTGTCCAACCAACATTTCCAAACCTCAAAATATTAAATTTACTATCATGTAACACCAAGGAAAACAGCAAATCCTCACATTTGAGAAACCTGGAGAATCACATTTTTGGCATTTTTGCTTTAAAAATTACTTCAATGTAGGGCTGCAACTAACGATTATTTTCATTGTTGACTAATCTGTCGTTTATTTCTTCGATTAGTCGACTAATCATTTTATCAAAAAATGTGTCAAAATGTTGAAAAATGTCAGTCTGTCTCTCCCAAACCCCAAAAGTATGTCATCTAATGTTTTGTTTCGTACTCACACCTCTCACGTTTTAGTTCGCCGTCATGGGAGAGTGTGTAAAGCTGCCAATATTTGAGCGTATGAAGCTGCAATAAGAGTATTTTGGGGTACTTTTATAGTACTTTTCTGTGAAACATGACTCAAACCGATTAGTCAACTACTAAAATAGTCACAGATTATTTTAATAGTCGATTAGTCATCAATTAGTCGACTAATCGTTGCAGCCCTACTACAATGATCAATAGATTTTTAAAATAGTTGCTGATTAATTTTCAGTTGATCAAATAATTGATTGTCTCATCGTTGCAGTGCTAATATGTATGTATTATTAGAATGAAGGGCTGTACCCGACTCAGAATTATGTCAGTTGAATCAGATTTGGCTGACAAATATACAAATATTCAACCGTTCTTTCCTTTGTTTCCATTTAAAGTTTAAACTGGGTTCAGCGGGACGTTCAGGGTGACAGCGATGCTCACGTAATACGCTGACAGTTGATCCAAAATGTGCAACATTTTTTGCTGACACTACATATCAAAATAAGCCGGAGACTATATCATACTAAGTTGCTGTGAGCCGTACATTCACCACGTGTACACAGAAGGTAACATATTTAGCCTGAACTGAAGTACACTGCACAGTGACTGCCCAAAAAAAGAAAAAAAAAGAAAAGAAAACTGGAGTTTCCGACTGATGATTTGAATCTTTGACTTTCTGGGGACAGCCCTGTTTGTATAAACAATTTAATTGTGAAAATGTCCTCTCTTGTCAGTGGGGCATGCATCAACAGGTCAGTATTTCTGTGCCTTTACAAATAATAATTATCCACTTCCATAGTAATATAAAATGAACTGAAGCCACCAAAAAAGGGCTAATAAATCGTATGTTTTGGCTTGAAGTTCTCAGGGTGGGACTTGTATGTATAAATCAACAAGTCGAATTGTTAAAAATGATTGATTAGGTTTTACTTTCCCACCGAGCATCGACCATTAATGTTGACGACATATGAGCCTCCCAGAGGCAAAACCTTTGTGCTGAGATGACTCAGGGAGAGAACATTTTCTTCCTCTTACCTTTCGTGTCTATAGGCGTTACCTGTTTCAGAGAGACTGAGCAGTATACTTGGCTGTGAGGATGACTCAGACTGCACTGCTCAGTTGAGCTGTGCACAGACACCCCCTAGTGGCTGAAAATGTTAATCCTAGTATAACAAACTTGCTCCTAGATGGTGGTGCACTCTAACAACACTTACATGCAGTATATTTTACAGTAAACATGAAAAGTGTACACTCTAATCAAGCTAGTAAAATATTTCTTTTGTTTACCAGCATGATGACTCAATTTTTTCATGCATGATAAATTGAACACATTTGTTCTCCTTTGTTTTCCCGTGAAAGCAAAGTTAAGTGTAGTTGATATTTGAAACACACACGTGCACACACACACACACACACACACACACACACACAAAACTCCCTAAAAAGCCCTGTGGAGGTTTTTGGTTGTGGCATGTTTTCTGGGCCAGCAGGGAGAAACCCGTTGTGTGAGTGTATAATTAAAGTGTCATCGTGCTGCTCCCTCACACCTTGGCTGAATGATTGATAGCTGCTCTGCCTGTGATTATTTTATACATCACTCCCGTGTTGGAATGCCATACCATACCTAACCAAATGTCAGTCAACTTCACTCTGCAATTAGCAAAATTATTTATGTCTGTTTTCTTTTAAGCAAACACACGTGAGCGCACAAGCAAGCCTGGCAGGTGTCCATCGCAGCCTAGCCTCTCACTGAGATGCTGCTAGATGTGGAAAGAATGTTCTTGGCCTGGGTTTCCACGTTGACAATTACCATTTGTTTGGAATAGCATTATACTAAATGTAATTGGATGATAAGGCGCACACTGCAATTATCTATCATGCAACAGAACCTGAAATTTTGACAAATGTTTTGAGGAACTCAGGTGATTTACTGTTGGCTTTTCAAGCTTTCCCAGTACTTCGTCAGGTACTGGCCCATTCTTATTTTTTATTATTGTGCTTTGTTTTTTTTTTACAAAAGTGAATTGATTGATTGTTGTTTATTTAAGTATTTTACTGCATAAATGTTTTATGTGAACCTGATAAAAAATTTACTGTCATGTTATTATTTAATCTTTGAAAGTTATGGCTCATTTAAGTTCAACAAAAGCAAGTAATTCCCCTCAGTGTTTTAGGCATCCTATAATTTCCAGTATACCATCGTCAACCAACGGTCGTAACTGTAACAGTATATGATTGCTGTATGGCAGCTGTCCAGAGGGGAAATTTTCTCTTGTGCCACTTTTTCTCAATTTTCAAAAACTGGAAGAAAAAAAACTCCCACAGGTGGTTGAGGTATCCACAGCTGAAGCGCAGTTATGTAATGTCACAAACATGTATAGCACATGTGAGTTGAAATGAGGTGTGCGTATGTCCGCGAGCGGCCCAAGCAGGGAGAGAGTGCGGTTGCGCACGACAGATTTACGACGCAGGACCTGAGTTATGATGTTCACAACTCCCTTTCATCATCTGTCACCTAACAACACATGAAATCCACGGAATTACATCTCCCTTGCCATTTCGTGTAAAATTTTCACCTTTTCTTCCCTCGCTCTTATTTTTTACCCCCACCTCCTTTTTTCTCATTTCCACGTGGGTTGTTTTCTGCCGTCTCACGAGTCTGCGCATGTGTGTACACACACGCAAAGCTACATACACCCCTGCCTTCCCACCCCATTCTCACACCTTCACTGCCCCTCTTTTTTTGTGAGCCCAAAAGGGGAAGGAACTGAGGCGAGGGAGAGAGGAGGAGGAGGGGTGTGGAAGAATGAGGGGGCATGGTTTTAAATGTTTCCATTCTTGGCTTGAACATTGTGTGTAATCCTCCAGCTTTCTTTGGACACAGTGTTTTTGAAAATGTAATCAAAAAAGAAATAAAATGTCATGTGGCTATTAATGATTTATGTTGATGTGAAAGATTTGTGATTATTTTTAACATGATATCGAGCTTTACACTCTCCGTTCAGGCACTATTTTTTTGTTGTGGATTAACATTTTCGCTGCATTGTGTGTCCTTAGGTGGGTTGGAGCACAGCCAGAGATTACTACACCTTCCTTTGGTCTCCTATGCCTGAAAACTACGAACCAGGAAGTACTGTGCACAGGACTGTGGTGTTTCAAGGTACACACACACACGCGCACACACACACTCACACTCACACTCACACTCACACACACTCTATGTAAACCACCATACAGAGCCAGGGTATTCCAAAGTAACTCCTCCATTTTACGGCACGTATAAAAACCAGCACTTTTATTTAATAAGGGAACACAACCGCAAACGGCGGCCTGGGACCTGAGCACCTCTCAAACCACACACATACACACACACAGGTTGAGGGCCTGCAAACTGGTTTTACTGGGCCTGGAACGGTCAAATATTACACAGTGAAAATATGAGAGCGTGCTGTGGTGTGTCAGTAGTCAGTAAAACCAGTTGGCTGCCGGATGTTCTGTACTTACTCCTCCGTCGCAGAGAGCCAGGCCTAACTTGTGAATGATGTGCTCCAGTGAGCTCTCACAGAGTAGCCATGGGCTGCTTAAAATATAAGCACATATAAGAGAGGTGTCGTCTATGGAAATATTGAATGTTTTTTGATAAATATACCTGCTGCTGTGCTGTGTGAAAGGGGTGGCGCTTACTTGTTTTGATGCAGTGTCGCATATTTTCTACATTTTGAAGCATAACAGTCGAAGATAGAACAGAATTGTTCTTTAAATACAACCTGATTACATAAAAAGGTTACTGCTTGATTAAATTAATATTAGATAAAATGAAAACCAAAAAGAGAACATACACTCTCATCTCTTTGCAGGTTATTATGTTCCCAAATCTGACGGAGAGTTTTACCAGTTTTGTTATGTCACGCACTCTGGTGACATCAGAGGAGCCAGCACTCCCTTCCAGTTCAGGTCGGCCACGCCCACAGAAGAGCTTCTGACTGTTACCGAGGACGACAGCAACTCAGATATACTGGTCGTCACCACCAAGAGCGGCCTGCTAGAGGTAGGCCACACGAGATGAATTTCTCTTTTCCATCGTTCTGGGTCTTGGCCTCTTTAAAGGGTCCGACAGAAATGTACCAGAGGTCCTCGTCTGTGACTGTGACCTCTGACCTCAGTGAATAAAAGAATCCCCGTTTGGCATTAATAAACTATTACGCTATTGTCCTTCTTGTCAGCCATATAAAATGATACATGACATTAAATCATGCAACACAATTGGACAATTGTGCATCTCAACAACTTTTTTTCTGATGTTTTCAAAATGACTCGTTATAAAAGCACTAAAATCTAACAAGCAGCTACTGTTCTCACCGTCTTTCTCTTTACCCTTAACTCTCCTCCTGCCTGGCAGCATGTGGAGGAGGCGCAGCAGGAGCGCAGGGAGCTGCTGAAGGCCATGCGTATCCTCCAGGAGGAGAAACAACAGCTGCAGGAGGAGCAAAAACGACTGGCCAGGGAGCGGGAACAGGAGAGGGAGACGTGCTGCCTGCTGCGAACACACAACCAGGTTAGAAAGAGCAATGGAAGAAGTTACTTTTTTTTTTAAGTGCTTTATTTATATAGTTTGTTTTTCATTTAAATAAAGGTTTAATATTACTAATCCAAAAGTATTTCAACAACATTAAGCTGCACTAGCCTGTTTTATTCTTGTCTCATACATGAAACAGTCCACAGTCACAGATACTGTTACCTTCAGTTCAGCTGATTTATTTTCTCTTTTAACAAACAAAAATCATGGCAACACTTCTAAGTCTTATGTGTGGCTGCAGACTGTACCGATACGCTGTCTACTCACATTTCTTCATGCTTGCTCAAGTAAACTCTAACCCACCCTGCCCTTGTGCCAGAGGTGATCACCATCATCATCTAATTAACCTCAACAGAAATAATCACTCAAAAATCAGATTGTTATTAAGAAATCGTAAGAAAAAATACACTGCAAGTAAAACAGAAAAGGCTCAGACAACAATACTAGAGTTAAGGTGAGTTTCAGTGTGTTTGCACATGTGTGTATTTGTGTGTACATAGACGGACAGTCTCTATTTGCACACGTGTGTGTGGAGCCAGTTCCTCACCAACGATCACAGGTCTGAAAACTTCAAAGGCCCAAATTTATGAATAATCTGTGTCCGTGTTTGAGCGACACACAAAGAGCAGCAGCGTGTGTGTGTGTGTGTGTGTGTGTGTGTGTGTGTGTGTGTGTGTGTGTGTGTGTGTGTATGTGTGTGTGCGTGCACAAGTCTTTCTCTCCCTCTTTAACGACCTGACTCAGTGGGCCAGAACGGAATTGGGACACAGTTTTCTTGGGCATCTGGCGTCAGGGACGATGCCATCGCAACCACAGAGTGAACAAACATGACGTCAAACACACAAAAACACACACACACACACACACACACACACACACACGCTCATACGAATACACCAACTGCCCCCCCCCCCCTTCGCTCTCACACTCACATTCGGGTTCCACACCACAGGGCCCCTCTAATGTGCATTCACACATGCACAAACGCACACACACACACAAACACAAACACACTCATTATGCCACCCGCTTGCAAACCCTTTTAGTCTGTGTGTGGAATGAGAGGAGGGTAGTCCACAAAACCGCCTGCCTGAAAAAAAAGAGCCCTGCCCAGCCTCAGGGACAAACACCACTCAGTCACGCGATTCAGTGGCCACTGCTTTCTCACTGTCTATTTTCTCCCGGCCGGTCTGTCTGTCTGTCCCTGCCTTTCTCTCTCCCACGTTTCTATGTTGGTTTATTGGCATTAGAAAATATGATTTATTTTTCCAAAGCAAGATAAACAAAACACACTTGACACAACATTAACGAGAATGAAACAGATATTTAAAAAAAAAAAAAAAAAAAAAGAACTTCTACCTTGATGTCATCTGCTCTTTACTCCATTCCCTCCCCATTCACTCACTCACTCACTCACTCACCAGGATGAGTCAGATTTCACATTTTAGTATTTTATGAGCTGCTCATTTGATAAGCAGTATCTTGGCACACACGCCTAAAAACAGTCAGGAAACTCATTGAAAGCAGAGGGGGGTGGTAGAGGGAAGGAGAGGTGAAACACTGAGGCTTGCCAAGAAATCTGAGTTTGAATCCAGTCTCTCATCGCCCCCTAGTGCAGCACGCCGGCCTAGGCTCAGAGCGAGAGCAGGCTGCTTTGAGTTAGTCCGCTGCTCTCTTTTACGAAGGACAAAATCGCCATAAATTACGTGGTAATACACACACACGCACACTGTTATTACCATGCTGCTTTTCATTCAACAGGCATGTCCATCTGTAGATATACGACTTGTATGAGTGGGTGTGTTTCTCTTTTTGTGGAGTATTTACAGTAGGTGCGTTCACTCATGCCACGCTGATGAAAATGTCCTGAGCTTAACATGAAAACATAAGTACATATTTTGCGGCTGCTAATTTTACGAGAACACTTTTTATAAGGTCTTTATGCACTGCTAAAGTGCTTCCCAAACGCCAGCCGTAAAAATCATACAGTAATCTACGCAGAGCCAAGCCCAGAGGGAGACAGGCCTGAGTGTGCATTGGTGTGTCGGTTTTGGATTGATGGCTGCACTCTGTGCTATCTGTCTTTCTCCCTATGTCCTTGAATGCGTAGCTGTGTGTCCGTCTTTCTGTAACTGCGTGTGTGTGTGTGTGTGTGTGTGTGTGTGTGTGTGTGTGTGTGTGTGTGCATGTGAGTATGCATGTGCACGCGACAAATAGAAAGGAGGGTGTGTGCAGAGGAATGTTGTTCTGTCACAACCAATATTAGCTATGGATGATTTAATGTCCTTCACTGCTGATTTGCAGCAAGTTTAAACAAGGCATTTCCTCAGCAGTCACACCACATGGAGAAAGCAGACCTTATATGATCAGTTGGCGCTACTGGGAGTTTGTTTTAAGGAATTTGCTGATACTAAACTGGTTGTTCTTGCATGCATTCAATACATACTGCTATTGTTGAATAACTTCAAACACACGGTGTGTGTTTTGTGCCCATCAAAGGGCCCCCATCAGTCATAATTTGTAACTGGTGACTGGTGATTAAGAAGATAAGACTTGACTGATCCCCAGAGGGGAAATTCACACATGACAGCTGCACTACAAACAGCTTATAGAGGCAGGGAACAGAAAAAAATATTTATTTTTAACTGATTGAAAAAGATTTAGAAGCTACATATAATATATGCTTTACAACATCTTAGTCCCAGCGTTCCCAACCTGGGTGGTCGGGACCCTCCAAGGGGTCACAAGATAAATCTAAGGGGTTGCCAAATGGTTTTCGTTTTTTTTTTTCCAAATGAAACCAGAAGAGTGTTCGACTGATCTGTCCATAACATAGAGAAGTGGGTCCCAACATGAGGGTTTGGTCCTCCCATGAGGTAATAAGTAAACAGATGTGGGAGTCCAGCCAGTAAATCTAGCAACTCACTTGCCTTGATTGGGCAAGTGATAAAAAAAGTAAATAGATAAAAAAAAATTAAACAGTTTTTTCTGGAGCTGATGATGGGAATCGCGAAGGGGTGAGCCATCATGCTTCCTTACTATCTCTGTTGAGAGCTGCACATGACCAGTATTGATCGGGCACTCGTGAGAAAATACACAAATTTTTCAAAAGCACATCAGGTAAACATGACAATTAACTGCAGTCTTTGTTGCTATTTGATAGCTGCTAATCAATAAAGCAGCTTGTGTCGGGGCAGGTAAAAATTGTCTTTGAATCCTGACCCACCTGCCCGACCAGGCAAGGGGGGAAAAACGTGATTGTGAATTTTTTTTTTGTTTGTTTGTTTTAAATCAGTGATTTTATTTATTCGTATTCACTATTATTATTATTATTATTATTACTATTATTTATTTTATTTTTTTTATTTATTTTATTTTATTTTATTTAGTTTTTTACTGCATATTTTTAAAAAATAACCTGAGAATAAAAAAATGCTTTTTCTAGTTGAAGAGGCCACCTCAAAACGAAATATGTAACACATGATGAGGGATTGTTAGATGACACTGCTTCATTTCTAGGGGTCACAGGAGAAAAACAATGGGAACCACTCTCTTAGACCATATACATGATTTTATGAACAAATATTTGTCAAAAATATATGTGCAAAAATAAAAGCCCGGGAGTGTAAATCTGAAACAGTTAGAAAACCAAACATTATAACATCCATGAGGCCAGGATTTTTTAAAAGCAGCTTAATTAAGTGTCAACTGAGTGTAGGTACAAACGACAAATGCTCACATGAATTTTTACCATCTGTGATTAATTATAAGTATTGCATAACTTCCTGACTTTGCTCAGTGTTCATTCTCCTCCGCCAAGTCCAGCCTGCTAATGCGGCTGCTGCGATTGGCCGTAGCAGCCGTCACTGTGATCCACAGCTGCCTCTCTGTCCCACAGGAGCTGCTGCGCTCGTCACAGGGCCTGTCAGAAGAGAGGGAGGATGTGAGGAGGAGACTGACAGAGGCCACAGACAAGGTCCGCCAGCTGGAGGAGGACCTGCTGGGAGTCACCCAGCGTGGCCTGCAAAAGGAGACGGAGCTCGATTGGTGAGTGGCGAGCGCTAACACACGGCCATCAATCATCCACACTCATTCATTTTTGCGAGGATATGACTGTTTGAATAACTGTGTTTGAGGAGGATTTCTTCCCTGCCTTCTGCTCCCTCAACATCTTCATCATTTCACTTGTCTACATTGTGTAGACAGAATAATGCACGGCACAAACCGCTGCCTCAAAAATAACCAGTAAATCAATACAGATTTAAACATAAGCTTAACAAGGATGGTGTTTATTCAATGGATATTGTTTTGCATTGCGTGAAATGCTGGTCTTTTTTTCCCTTAACCCCCTTTAGATAGAAGATTGAGGGGTCACCATGAGAGATTTTAGTGACATGTAGTGTTTCCTAGTTAATCATTTGATAATCTGTACACACAACAACCATTAAAAAGGTCTCTGATGTTGTCTACTTGCTTACTAAACAGTAGCATGAATGGCATTAAGAATTTGTGTGACATGATGTTGGTGATTTGAGGATGAAAGTTGTAAAAAAACGTTATGTCACAGCCTGCGTGACCGTCTGAAGAAGCTGACCGCAGAGAGAGACAGCCTGGAGAGCCAGCTGAAGAACGAGAAGGATGAGAGAGACCTGTACAAGGTGGGAGAGAGCTCCTCATAACTAAAAGAGTGGATAAATGAAAATGAGCATTCTGTCTTCATCCTGACCTTTGCATTTTTCCTCTCTGTGGTCACATGTGTAGGCCCACCTACGCAGCACCGAGCTGGAGAACACTAAGCTGAGCGCAGAGCTGCAGATGCTGAAGGCGGTGGAACTGAACCGGGAGGTGACCATCGCCCAGTTCCAGGAGGAGCTGGACAGGCTCAGGGTCTGTGTTGCCCAGCGGGACAGCCTGGAGAAAGAGCTGCTGGCACACAAGACTGACAAGGTAATGGTTATACCCATGTGTGTGTGTGTGTGTGCGTGCGTGTGTATGGTAAAAGCAGTTATTCTATACAGTATATATGATTTCTCTCTACACATTTTTAGGCAGATCTGGCCCGTGTGCGTGAGCAGCTCCGTCAGGCAGAGGAGCAGCTTCAAGCGTCCCGGCAGCAGGCGTCCCTGCTGGCCTCGGAGCTCCGCGACTCAGCCAGTGCCCGTGACCACACGATGACCGAGCTGTACCGCGCCCGCTTGGAAGCCGACAAGCTCCGTGCCAGTCTTGCTGATGCTCAGGCCGAGTGCCAACGCATGGAGAGCCAGCTGGACCGCATGAGGAGCACTGCACAGAAGGAAGTGGTCAGTGTCGGATTTCCATATCTCCGTGTTTTACTTTCTGTGCTATAATAGGCCAGGACTGAGGGAATTCTGATGATTGCCACAGAATTTTATTTTATTTTTTTAAACTTTCTCTCTCTTCCAGGGTGTTGGGACCAGTGGGGAGATGACACCCAGCATGATGGTGGTGTCAGAGGCAGAGGCCGAGCTGCAGAGAGAGGTGGAGGAGCTGAAGCTGCGCCTTCACATGGCTGCTGAGCACTACAAGGAGAAGTACCGGGAGTGTCAGCGCCTCCGCAGGCAGGTGGCCAAACTGAACACAACTGAGGCACAGGGGGTGAGTACTGTGTAGTAAAACTCATGTAAAAAGAAATATTACTCGCAAATCAGTTTATGCCTAAAGCAGTAGTAATTACATTGTGTTGATATATGTTTGTTTGTTTGTTTGTTTTTTTGCAGGAGCCAAAGAGAAACGCTTCAACCGAGACAACACAGGAGCCACTGACCCCGAGTCCAGAGTCACCAACAGCAGGTACACACACACATACCGGTATTCAAGTGCAAAATTATGCATGTATGTTGTTGTATTCTTAAGCATACTATAAATGCATTTAACATACAGCAGTTGTGCACATTGATGAAAAATAAATGAATCCAGAGACTTCAGTTTAAAAAACAGTCTTACTGTGATATTGTCGTTTTAAGATGGACTATAATTAACTGTCCCAAAAATGCAAGGGTTGATTCCATGCCAACAGAGTATACAGATTTTATATGTCTGTCAAAGTGCTTAACCTTAACCGCAGGAACACCGGCGATCTCCGGCCAACATTGCAGTCTTTAATAGGTTGTGGCACGGTCATAACTGGACAACCTAAGACATCCATTGGTGCCAACTGTTGGTAAGGGGGCTAAATAATGCTCCAAAGATAGGCCAAATATTGGGGAAAAACTGGCATGGACATTTTTGAGGGTGTCCCTTGAACTCTCACCTCAAGATATATGATTAAAATTTCGTTCAATGGGTACCCACAAGTCTCCCGTTTACAGAAATACTCACTTTATGCTAGTCCCATGAAGGTTTTGCTGAAGCCATGCTGTTTTCTGCAGTATGAATGTGTTATTCTCGCCTGTTCTAAAAGGGTAGTATTTGAATATGTCTGCATACTGTAGTCTCTAAACAGTCTTGGTTTTGCATAACTGAAAAGCTAAGACTGTTGTGGATTCAATGAGCCCAGTTGTATCCATGTGTGATGACGCTAACCCTCTTCGCAAGCATTTCATTGTAGTGAGACAATGCCTCACTGTATAAAATGGTTTATAGGTTTCTAGAACAGAAGTGCTTGCCATCTAATAGCCAAAAAGTACAATTCTTACAGAAATGTCAAAAGGGTTTTGATACCATATAACAACATGGATTTTTCTATAATGTTCCGCAATTAATCCTTTAATTTTAGAGTGGTCAAAAATGGCTAAACTTTCCACCAAATTTATGCAAGAAATGCCATCAACCCTTAAAAAGTTATGAGACAATCAAGCATGGGAATGGTCATCATATACTTCAGTCATAATGCTCTAAGCCCTTATACACATAGGCGCCTAAACAAAACACAACATTTATTGCATATTTATGTCCACCAAAAGTTGACACACACTGCTGAGCTGCATCTCAGATTAATCTTCAGGTTCCCAGCTGTCAGATGATATATACCACTTGATCTACATCAGTGTTCAAATATCCTGAGAGAAATTAATTGTAGAGAACGTTTGTTTGATTTTTTTGTTTGTTCTTCTGACAGATTTTGTCTTTTTAAAAAATAATGAAAGGACAAAAATGCAACACGTTCCCCAAACAGTATCTTAAATCAACAGTAATTACATGACACAAAGAACAGTAAATTGTGTGACTGACTTTTACTTGACAGGACAAAACTCTTTCTCTTACCATGCTATTACTGTCATTCCCTTCGTCTAGACACAATAACATCTGCATCCAAAACAACGAGTCGATGCAGATCCTCTGGAAGTCTTTCTTGAACATGTACGAAGTAAATAAAAGTACATGAGCCTGAGTGGTGAACAGTGATTACAGGGAAAGTTAATGTGTTGAAAAATCCATAACTGGCACTTCTATTTAAGTGTTAATACCTGAATGAAAGACTGTTGTGTTAAGTATATATAATCTTTGTTCTACTCTTACATCATATGTTTTTACAGGGAATATAGCCACTGCAGTCCTACAAGAAGCCGCTGAGATGACAATCACTCCAGAACTTAATAACAGGGAATCCACATATGCTGATTTATACAACAGCACAGAGAGAGAAGAAAGGCAGAGAGAGAAAATGCCAAAGGAGTTGGCCGAGATGGAGGCTGAGGGAGAAGCAAACCAAGGGGAGGATGGGGAGAAGGAAAACAAAGAGAAAGAAAGAGAGGAGAAGAAGGACAGCCTGCCGGAGGAGAGCCTGAGGATGACGAGCTGGGTGGAGGTGGAGAACGAGAGGCGGAGTGCCGAAGAGAACGGCGAGGCGGAGGCGGTCGGGAACGCGGAGGGAGAGAAGGATGTGAAGGAAGAGCAGGTGCTGCTGGAGGTGGAGGGGAGGAGCACGGAGGAGGCAGAAAAGGCACAGACTCGCTCGGTGGAGGAGGAGCTGGCGATGATGGAGGAAAAGTGGAAGCAGCAGTGTGCGATCAATGAGACGCTCAAGCAGCGGCTGGCCAATGAGGAGGAACGATTCAGAGTGAGACACACATTTTCACACAGCCGTAGTAATCTCTGTGTACAAGCCCTTAAAGATACAGTTCACCCCCAAATCTAAAAAACATATTTTTATAATACATATGTTTAAAAACGTTTATCACAATAACTTCTGGGACAAAACATTGTCCACTAAAAGAAGTTACAGTGACAGGCTTAGGAGGTTATTATGTCCAAACACCTGTGCAAAAATCAGGAACCAGCAATTTATTTTTTTTTTGCTTAATTTTGGTCAATAAATTACTTTTAACAATTAACTATCCAAATTAATGTTGAATAATTTTCTATTAATTGAACAGGTCAATTTTTGTAGCACTATACGAAATATTCTAATAAGCAAAAACACTGTAAGATAAATATTTTAAACATGCTCATTCTGATTCAAGGGGAGAGGATATACGTAGCTAATGGCAGAACTTGGATAGATGAACTACTTGTCGTTGGAGGACTGTTGTGTTAATTGGTATAAAGAGCAATGATTAATTTTGGCAACAGAGAAGCAAAAGTCCCTGTTGACGTGAGCATGCATGAACCAGAGTAACCGGGTTATTCCATGCCACACATGAGCCATGTGTGTGGTATGTGTCTGTGATTCAATACGATTGCTTGAGCTCGTTGCGTCTTTGTGGGCCTGTTGCATTTTGCGTGCGAACGTCTGCCAAAGTACCTACTGGCATTTAATCTCCATGAGTGAGTGTGTGTTTATCAGCGCTGTAAATAAGGCTCTCCCCTGTCTTTGATAGAGTCTCCTGTCTGAGGCGAGTGCCCCGGGCCCCGAGCCGCTCTTAATGGCCCCGGAGACTGACAAGAGAGGCAGCCGCAGAGCGCCATGCTTTACGGCTGTTTACATCAGCCACCCAGGGGATGGAGCAAGGGAGGGGAATAGACAGGGAGGGGGGGCACAGAAATACACCGCTGCAGAATCCCTTCACCTGAACTTAACCCTCTAATGCTGCGCAGTAAATTTATGAAAGAGGGGGAGAGCAAGAGAGGACAAAAGGAGATGAAAGAGAATGGCGGGGGAAAGCCGGAGAAGCAAACAGAATTTAAGAGTGAAAAAAGTGGGATAGACAGACATGAAGCAGAACGAGAAGCCGCGGGAGAGGAGGGGATTTGGAACCTTTGTGGTGGGATGAAACGAGAGAAGAGCAAGCAACTATCCATGTAAACTATCCCACAGGGTCAGTCCTGTTAGAACCTTAAGATTTACTACGATCCCCCTGCACTGCTCCAGTCTGCCCTGGACACAGGCCGCGTTTCTGTGGCTTTAGCTGTGTGTTTTACAGTAAGCACCACACATTTGACGCCGCTCCAGGTTAAATAAAACTCAACTGACCAAATATTTAGTTCACTTGCTGGCCTGTGTGTGCGCCTGCTGATATTCCTCTTTGTGGGTTAGCACGAACGGAGTGAAAAAAGAAAGGGAAAGGGTTCGTATCAGTCCATAAGTGTGAAGATGCGTCCGTTATTTTTACAGCTGAGTTGATTAGTCAATATATAGATAATTAATCAACAATTATTCTGATATTTGATTAAGTGTTTTCAAGCATTTTAAAAGCCAAAAGTTGTTTGTCTTGTGTGTTGTTAAATTGATAATCTTTGGGTTTTGGACTGTTGGTCAGAATGAAATGATATTTTAAGATGTTGCCTTGGGCAAATATATGGAAGCAAAATGCCAAACAATTGATTGGGATTGGGACTGATTTTTGCTTTCGCTTTCACTGGTGAGCGTGTTTACTAAGGGCAACCAACAATCCTGCATTGTATACCTTTAAAGACACTGTGAAATGAAAAATACATTCTCCAAGTCAATTAGTCATTTATCATCTTTGAGTATGTCTATATAAAAATATAAACTTTGAAACTGTGTTATTTGTTGTGCACATGATGTCACTCTGTGCTGCATCTTTATGAACTCTGGCCTCATGGTACTATGTTTTTTTTTTCCTGTCTGTAGGTGCACATGGCAGAGCGAGCTAGCGAGGTGACAGAGCTGAAACGCAACCTCGCCCAGGCGCTCCGAGACAAGGAGCAACTACAGGAGGTAAAGCTGCAACACCAAGTGCATGCTGCACGGTACAAGCGTTACACACCCAGCTGATTGAAACCTAAACTGCACATAAAGATGGATGAGGCGTCTTCACTTCCTCACAAAGAACAAAAATGAAGCCACAGTATCCTGGATACAGGCGCTGCCGCAATATCAAGTGTACGCCCATACGCCTGCCCCACTCAGTGCCATTGGCCCAGATCAATCGCAAGTCAATCACAGCTGTCAATCAAGTTGTCACACCCACTTCTTATAGCATCAAATAACTGATTACAACTGAACTTATCAGAAAAACGAGCTCTGTATAGCTCTGTATAAAAGAGCCATCACTGATTTGGGTCTTTACAGTTGAAACGGCTGAGATTTTAAAAATGAATGTGAGTGAAGGTTATAGTTTTCTGGTTTTAAACTTTCCATATTAACATAAAACTACTGACAGTAGAAATCCTGTATGTAGATAACGTAGGCTCTCAACCAAAGCTCAAAGCAATATCTTCACATTCAATTATTAGCAGTTTAGTGCAGTGTCTGAACTACTTCCTGCAGCTCTCCCTTTCCCTTCTTCTTACTCCCCGCTACCCACTAATTAATACATCTATACTTGCTTCTTTCGCCCATTGGTACAGTGCCATTAGACAGTGCAAATGCCACGCGACATGTCTGTTTCACCTTCCCAACCCTGGTTTAAATGTTAAACCTGATAGCTGCGCACTAATGAAGTCATCAAGAGAGGAGGTCAGGGGGGAATAGCAGAGGGAAGGAGGGAAGGAAAGGCGGGAGAGGGCGAGCGCCTCTATCAGCAAAGCCAGAGCAGAGGGAGCCAGCGTCTGACACCCATTACAGTAATGAGTAGGGTACTAATGCTCTTGCTTCAGATATAATCACAAAGGGCAGAAACAATGTAGAGGGAAACTTAACTCTGAGCTGAAAATACTTAACTCTGCGTGTTTGGTTCCAACAGTGAAAATGTGCTATGGAAACGCTGACTGAATTTCTTTCTTCACAGCTTCTCTCATCAGTCCCTCTGTCTGCAAAGAGATAATGTTGGCTTGTGCTAACAGTGTTTACACATTATGGATAGCTCTGAAAGCATTTGTTTATGTTTGATTGCGCAACGAAACAGCACAGACTGCTGAGTAGCAGGAAATATCCCTTTAAAGACATTGTTAACAATATGTAGATTGTTGCTGTGAGGTACTGTGACACTCAGGGATGGATTTTGTCTCCATGTCCCCCACAGGAGCTGCAGCGCTTCGTGTCCAGGCAGAGGGAGCAGGAAGCTGGCGTCCAGGGTGCTGAGATCAGGCAGCCGATGGTGCTGCGCTACCCCCTGCCATACCCTCAGGACCCCTCCCCTCCACCACTGGTCCCACACAGGCCTGCTGAGCTGCAGTACGGCAATCCATACTCCACTGACACCACAAGAGGTGGGAAGGGTGAAAACTTTTTGACTCTGCACCTGTTTGTTCTTCTTAAAGGTCCCATATTATGCTCATTTATAGGTTAGTAGTTTTACTTTTGGGGTGCCCACTAGCTCAGTGGTTGGGGCGGGTGTCCCATGTACGGAGGCATTGTCCTTGCTGTGGCAGCCGTAGCCTCGATTCCAGCCTCCGCCCATCTGCTGCATATTGTCCCCTCACTCTCCCCTTTCATGCCTAATCTGTCATGAACATGTTTATATATTTTAATGTTAAAAAAACCCTCTGCCTGAATTCACCCTCTGTTATTTGAACACCCCCCCCCCCCCCCCCCCCCTTCCAAAAAAGCCCATCTGATTGGTCAGCTATTCCAGCTCTTCTGTATCTGTGCTCTTGGCGTCTCTGCACTGTCATTGCAGCCTGGGGGACTGACTGTAGTGGCACGTTCTATATTTAGGGACTGCTTCACTGAATTGCATTGTTCGGCTTGGGTCCATGTTTACTTCCTGTCAGCTGATGTCATTCACATGTACTACAACATTCCAACATGAAATACAAAGGGACCCATTTACAGTGTTTGTGTTTCGAGTTTGAAACGGTCAATATAATATATTTATGACATTACAACTTCACAGACATCCTGACGGCTCATTTAAGGGCACAGTTTCTGGATACAGACTGTGTGTGTGGAGTGAGCGTTTTGATACTTGTGATACTACTTTTTTAATTGTTCTCAATGAGGAGAGAGCCTATGCTGCCACATGTGAGAAAAAGCGTTGTGCCCGGCTCCATTTTTAGAGCGCTTCACCTTTTCTGTGTGGCTGCTCTGAACACTTATAGTTGAAAATCTCTGGTGACGCCACTGCCGCTCCTTTAGCTACTGTCTGATATGTCAGATGTGATGCAACAATGACACAAAATGCTCACAAATGATCACAACAAAGGCAGAAAAGCATGAGAGCAGACAAGTGGTGGGGACACTGGATATTGCTGGTGTGTTGTGCTTTTATCACTGAACACACTGTAAGCTTGTTGCTAACTCTGCAGTCAACCCTCTGTTAATGTAGCATTATGTTAGCTACCTAGCAAACCTAAGTGTCAAGATTGTGTTGCCATAGGAAAAAAGGAAGACGCTATGTGGACACACGCCCTTATATTGCACCTGTAGCTGCATTATAATAAAAAAGACGTGGACACTTATGACGATATGGGACCTTTAAGTTATTTTTTGCTGCTGTTTTTCTAGACCGGGTGGATGTCGCACTGTCTTCTGAGCACATGTCCCGTCCTCCACCTGAGGCCCCGCCTTGCGCCCCTCCCTGTGCACCCCCGATCACGCCCCTGAGTCCAGGCCCTGGGGCCCCAGGCTGGGAACAAGAGGTGGTCTGCATCCAGCCCTCCCGCAGCACGAGCCCCCCTGAGAGCCTGGAGCATCCGCCTGAGGAGCCACGAAGTGTAAGTGGATACAAACGCACACGCAGGACAGAACCTCACTGCCACCAAACTTAAACGCAGGCTGGTATAAGATAAGATATGGCATTCATTAACAAGATGACTAAATGGATTTATTTTGGAGTATCTGTATAAATTTGTGGTTTAACATTCGTCATATCATGCAAACATGTTTTTTTTTTGTTTTTTTTAGCCCAGTCTCCTGAAAACATGCAGTGTGTGAGTTACTGCACCAGAATTGATTGCAGCATCAATCTGATCTCAGTACAGCAGTATGTCTGATATCTTTTTTCATGAGCTTAACTCATATTTTAAATCAACATAAACGCATGACAGACTAACTGTGATACCAACCGTTGCCTTTTCCTACTCTCACTTCGCGTTTTCGGCATCCGAAGAATCGCTGTCACGGTAATCCCTCTCCCTCTGTCTCTGGAGTGCTCGTCCTCACTGAATGAAGGGAATAGTAGCTTGCCCTTAAAAGCTGAAGCCATGAACTCATTTGCATAAAGCTCTAATTAACGTCACTCCCTCGGAGCTCCAGAGAGAGGAAGATAACAAGGGCTTGGGGAGTAATTAGGGGAGATTTTGCAAAGGGACAGACCCGAGATCAGCTTGTGTCTGTCGGATTACGCTGTTTTGTTGTTTGGGAGCAAATTGAATAAAGGCGAGTGGAAGCTTTACTGTATTGCTCTTAAAATAGGAACATATCAGCACATATTCAGTTATTTGATTGCCCTTTCAACCCTTTTTTTCCCTTTTTTAATAAACATCTGCAAAGGCTGCATTTTTGTGTGCATACAGCTCCATGAGTGAATAGATGGCCATCATGCATTTGTGTTTTCATAGGCTGCTGATGGGGCTCAGCCGTCCTGTGATCATCAGTCCAGTAGACGTAAAGACGCCAGGGGCAGCTTCTGCTTTGACTCCAGGTAGTGTGCCTACTCACACACATGAAAAAATAATTTGAAATAAATAGACTTTTCAAAGTGGAAATAGATACGTTTTTTGCTTTAACTTAGGATGTTAAAAGTCATCTGTTTCCACTTTTAAAACAGAACACACAATGACGAAACACTGTGACACAAGCAAAGACAAATGCATAGAATAAAACAGATAGCAAAGACAGGTATAGTAGGTAGGTCATGTGTACTACGAGGGTTACAGTTTTATCCCTGTAGATACGAAATGCATGAAATTTTCCATTTTCTCGTCAAACATTACTGTCATATCGCTCCACTGAGTATAAAGTCCAGTAAAACTACAACTTGGCGTCTTTACATTTCTATTTGTGTATTGAACAAACAAACAAGTCATGTAACAACATAGAAGTTATGGATTCACAGTCAAAAATCATCTATGTATGCACATCAGAGTGCAGCACGGTTACATATTTCTGTCCGTACCCGATCATGACAGGCATTCTGTTTTTCATGTCTGAACCCAACCCAAGGACTTTAATGCAGAGTGATGTTTCGAGGCCTACGGCGTCTTCTTCAGACTTCTGGTAAATGACAGAAAGTCGTCATCTAGAAATACCCACAGTGCCTGAACCAGTCATGTGACATACCACACCCGTCGCATTTATGCATAATAAGAATAGACAAAGAAATTATATATATGTGCGTATATATGTGTTTTGTACCAGGGCTACTTTAGATAAAAATACGCACACATTTTGTATCCAACATATATAAGTAATTTTACAAAGTTATCTTGATATGTTACAGTTGCTGCTCACCTGCAGCACAGTGTATTACAGTGTTAGCATACATGAACACATTCAGGCCACACATAGAAATAAAGGTACATGAAGAAAAACACATACAAATATACAAATCATGCACCCCCAATCGTTGGTATTACCACAACAACTTGGGCGTTAATGCCGTAATAGAAATACTATCTGTTGGAGGCCCCTAGTAGATACGTAACTGCAGTTAGAAAAACATGGAAAGATAATATATATTTACTGTTTGCCGAACCGGCAATGTTAATGTGGGCAACATGAGAGACAGTAGAATTACAGAAAAGGTCTAATGTCAGATTCCATATTGAGGCCTTTAGAGGCCAAAGTTCCCAGTGTGTTTTTATTTTTATTTTAGATGTATGATTTAACCAAGTTTGTAAAATCATTCATATGTGTGGGATACGAAATGTCTACATGCTGGTATTTCCCCATCATATATTCATCCAGACTAGCCCTGGTACGATATCGGGGTACTCATCATGTACATATATATAGTTGTGTGGTATGTCACATGACTAGTGCAGGCACTATGGGTGTTTACAATGGCGAATTTCTGTCATTTATTAGAAGTCTGAGGAAGACCTGTAGGCTCGAAACGTCACTCTGAATTAAAGTCCTTTAAAATGGGAGCTGCTTGGTGTGCAGACTTATTTGTTTTCTACTTTGCCAGATGTTTCTTTGGTTCAGCACCCACTCCATTGGACATTGAGATGTGCGTGTCTTTTATATTGTTTTTTAACCCAACCCAAGTCCAGCAGATTTAATTTAAGGGAAAAAAAACAGGCAGTGGCCTTCTTTACACAGCCATGACCATTTCCTTGTGCCCCTCTGACAACAAACCGAAAGGCAACTTAGCGAGGGAGCAGATATTAACTGGGAGGAGCACCAAGTAGGCTGAGCCCGATCCAAACCTGAACATTGTTAATATTTGCCAAAACCCAGCCTAGCCCGTTCAGACCCAGTGGGACTCGTTGGGCTCAGTTCAGGTTTCCACACTCTAAGGCACATGCACAAAGGTATATACATTACACACATGCCATACTGAATGCAGAACACACGCATACACACACGTGCATAAACACGTTTTCTATTGAAAGCCTGTCACCTAGCTAGCTGTTGTAAGGGTGAACGTCAGGGGTGAGGGCTGAAACTGTCATTGTAGAATTTCCTGTTTAAGGATATTAGATGTTTATAAAAATCAAAGTCGAATTTTGAATGAATGGAATAACATACAGAATATGTGAGTGTGTGATCCAAACCAGACTGCTAGAGCCAATTTAATAGATTTATTCAGTTTGGTATATGCATCGTCGGCCACTCACTAGCTAGGCTACTTGGTAGATGCCCACAGGATACTGCAACCCTGATTAAAAGGAAGTGAGGCCGACATGAAAGGGGGAATTTATAATTGGCAGCAGGAGCGAGGACAGCAGCAACCAGATACTTGCCTGCGACTGATTGGTGAGCCAGGTAAAGTTTAGTTAGACAGGTTGGACACATAGGAATAAAGAAATGAATGTTATTAGAAAGCTTTATCTCCTACTACTCTCTCCTTTCCTTCTCTCTCTCTCTTTCTCTCTCCAGTAGTGACGTTCACAAGCGCTGCCCGTTATGCGAAGTGATCTTCCCGCCCCACTTTGAGCAGCGCAGCTTCGAGCAGCACGTGGAAAGCCACTGGAAGGTGTGCCCCGTCTGCTCCGAGCAGTTCCCCCTCAACTGTCAGCAGCAGCTCTTCGAGAGGCACGTCCTCACGCACTTTGACGGCCACGTGCTCAACTTCGAGCAGATCGAGTGAAGGATGCAAAGGGCAAACCTAGAATTCTGACATACCGTATGGGTAAATGTGTGTCGTCAGCTATTAGTTAATTTCGATTGGGTTGAGTTGTCTCGTTAATATACAATCATTAGCACTTTTTCGCAATCTTAACAAAGGTTAGAAAGAATGTAGTCCACTTCTGAAAGGAAGCAAAGGTGTTTTTTTAAGTAGGGTAGCTTTCACCTTAAAACACTATGAGTAAAAGGATCTGTGACACTCACAAAAAGTGCCACGGTCCTTTACTTTTCTATCATTTTTATGCTCTTCTTTCTGCTTCAGGGGACTAAAGCACCATTGGTAGTGCATGCATTTATTCTGTGTTCAAAATGACAAAATTATAGCTGTTAAAGCGAAAGGATGAATTGTAGCAGGAGCTTCAAGAGAAAGCATTTTAGTATGTTGATGTCCCTGAATATTATTTACAGTTATTCTCATGCGATATAACAGCCAAAACATCTTCATCTTTGAATTGTCCACGATTCATAGCTCGTGCACAGAAGGGATACGTTTTTTTAAGTGTAAATGCAGAGCGAGATCTGATTATGTGATGTCTTCAAGAGTCATCTGAGTGTGTATATTTAAATGAAGATTGGTACGGAGGAGACTTTTTTTTTGTTGACTTGAATGGGAATTGATTTTTCCCAGAACCACAGTACTGCTGTACGTATAAGACGTCAGATGGTTGAAACAAAAACAGCACTACGTTTTCATGTATCTGCACTAAATAAGGCTTTATTCTGAATGTACTGTACATATGAAAATAAGTATAAGTTGTGGAGAGACCTGTGAATTACTGTCGTGACCCTGCCTCCCCTCATTGTTACTTCCTTCCATGTTTTAGCGATGAAAGAATGGTGGACCAATGATGTTTTACTTTGGTTAGTTGGTCAGAAAACTGGGCTGGTCTCTTTATTTGATCTGAGGTAACTGTCAAACAGGCAAACAGACTGCAGGACACTAAGTTCCAGACTCTTTTCTCGTTACGTACTTCCACGTTTTAAAGTTAGAACTGTGAAGAAAAGTCATCGCTTCGTGTGCAGGTCCAAATCATGAGCGAGTGTCATATCTTTGTGTGTCTCCACATCACCGCTTGTCTATTTTCTGTCATTACAAAGTGAACCCTGACAGTGTTGTATTCAGGCTTTAAAAATTGCACATGCCCAGTAATCACAAAGGCAAAATGTGTGTGTATGTCATGTGTCCGATGCAGCCCCCTTTTCATGTGAGAATGTCAGGACGGTGGTTTAAGTGTGTACTGCAAAGATCTTTATGAATAAAGTAAGCTTGTCTTAATGCATTTATTGTAATGTCGTCTCCTGTTTGGGTTGAGATGGGGAGAAATAACATGAGTCCACACTACAGAGCTTTTTACTTTATTTTTACTGTTTTTTTTTTTTTTCAGTCATTTCCTGTTTACATTTAAGCAGCTTCTCTTTTATATAGAAAGACAGTTTGACATCATTTACAAGTCACTCTGCTCAGAACCTGTTGTCCCCCCATACAAAAAGGAAACATTGGTCTCCACGTTACATACGAAAATATAATTTAAAAGCACTTGACAACAGACACACGTTACAATACATTCACTGTACACGGTATATAGAAACCCCCTCCCTTGTCTCCTCCTTCTGCACACAGCCTCCGCTCCTCCTCTCCCATATGTGTAATACTGCAATTGGCCCCCCCTGTGTAAAGCTGAAACTATTGCCATGGTGACGGCGGTGTCCGTGAAGCGGGGATGGTTTTACGAGTGTTTGACGGGAGACTCTCAGTCTCCGTCCATGTCGGCCCGTCTCTGCTCTGATCCCAGACATGGAAACTCTTCCCCTGCTCTCAAAGGCAGGAACTAAGTTTTCCTGTCGCACACAAACCATTATCTCAGGGTTACTGTCGGGGTAGTAAGTCCACAGACGTACTTTGAAATTGATACCAAAATTTTAGAGATCTTGCTTCACTTATTGGTGCTTCAGAATAGACATAGGACGTCTTTCAGGCACACATTTGTGCTTATTTGTTAGGTAGCACACGAGTTAAAGGCATTCTAAGTACAGTGCAGGCGCATTGTAATTACTATAATCAGAACAGGGTATTTAAAAGAAATTAGGGGGTGAAATTATCTGTTTAACCCCATAAAACTTTAATAAACAAATACCAAAATTACTATTTAAGAAAAAAGGTCTCTTTGCCATGCTGACCCAGTGGTTTCCATGGCAACAGCAGCTTGGAGGGCAGGAGGGTGTGTGCATGTCAGAGGTCACTGTACCCATCAAAAGAACAAAAGAGAAGAAGCTCGTGCTTTGAGCTTCCAGCAGATTTAAAAAACGTTGTGCACGATGAGGGAAACGATGTCATGAATCGATGTGTGTTGGCACGCTTGGGCGGCTGCACTGCACCGCTCTTGTTTTTCTTGGAGGCAATGAATGATGAAATCCCAATCAGGGGCAACAAGTCGGCCACCGCTACGACTACATGACGCAACACTTGCCAGCGCCGTCCTGCTCCACAGGAGTCGAACCAGCGGCCTGGCACAGACAGCACAGACAGATCCGAGCACGGTCACACACAGAATACAGTAACACTCTATAGGCTGATGACTTGGATACCGCTGAGAAAACACACTCACACACACACACACACACACGCACACACACACACACACACGCATACATACACACACGTACAATGAACTGGAATGCTCTCGTCTACAACACACAAATGAGAGGCTGTAGATGGTAATCTCTTTCAAATACAAATCTTTCACACATTCTTCCTCTCGTTACGACACTGAAAGCATGCATGAAAACATTCCGCAGATGTACATCCACTCATCCGCACATTTTGGAGGCGCGATAGAGAAGAGAATCGTTGCCACACATTTGGCGACCCCTCGGGTGAAACCCTGCCCACCCTCCCTTTTTTCTCCCCCCCTCATCAGGCACATGGTATGGTCAATGTTTGGCAGTGGAGAGCTGTTGGCAACATTATGGAAAAAAACAAAACAACAAAGATCTTGGCAGCTGGAATACAGTATGGGGCTTAACCTGCTTTTGCAGCTAAGTTTCTTGAACACAGCTCTGGCACCGTGAATGAGGAAACACTGGCGATATGAAATACATGGATGGCTTCCCGTGGGGGTGAAATGTGTAAGATATGGATTGTTGGCCTGCGCCGTGTCCTAATACGTTCAGCGCCCCTTCCTGATCGACAGTAATAACATCGCATATGCTTCAGGGTGTGTCAAACAGAAAGGCGTTTTGGCTCCTTATCTCCAGGGTGTGGTGAGAGGAAACTCTCTGAACCCAAAGTCAGCCAGCTGTTTGACCTTCACCTGTGAGGTGACAAAACTGGCCGTCTCAGCAAATAAGGAATGAAAGGAACACTTACTGATACAAAGAAAAATAAAAACACTGACAAAAATATATAAAATAAAGCTTGAAAATAAAGTGTAACTATTTATGTATATGCTCATGAATACTTTTATATATTTTTATGTACACATACATATCTGTCTATTGTTTATATATCAATATATCTATTTAAAGTATAACTTAGCTCTCGCACCGAAACCCCCAGAAGTTACTGCAAAGGCACAGATCTGAGCTCAGCCAACTCACTGCATCTAACGGAAAGGGAGTGTTGCCGACGTCTGAACTCAGATCAGCACTAATGTCAACTTCATCCCACTCACAGACGAGCGGGGACAGGGGCAGGGCTGGGTTGCACTTCCTGTTTCACATCTTCTTTTAGGTTTCCACTCTTCTTTCGTAACGTTTGTTTTTGTGTCTTTTCTTTCTGTTTTTTACAGTTAGCACCTTATGTAAATAAAACAAAAGAGAAAAAGTAACGTGATAGCATATACGAATGTGCAAATGTACAACAATAAAAAATACTACAAAGATACATCTTTTCTTTTCAAAAATACAAGTGATATAACATGGATAGAAAAAAAAATAACATATACGAACAAAAAGATGAAAAAAGAAAACGAAAACAACTTAAAGCACGCACTTGATCCTTTAGTGTGGGGGATGGGTATAAACGGGGCCGGGTGAGGACAGTCAGGATAGGGCTAATGTTTGGGGTAGTGATTGGTGTGAGCACAGGCTCTAGCCTTGAATCTTGCGCAGGATCTCAGTGGAGACGGGTGGGTGGAAGTTGATGGTGTGGTGTCTCAGGCCCTGCGAGGTCTTGTAGCTCTTGCCACAGCGACACTTGAAGGGTTTCCTCACGCGGATCTGCGTACGGTGGCCATTCTTGGCGTGGTACTTGATGCCGTTCACATTCTTAAGAGACAAAGGGAGAGGAAAAACGTCATGAAAGGGGGGAAGGGTTACTTACAAACCTCATGTCTGACCATGAACCTTTCATAATAGTCTGTGGGCACGGGTTCATAGCTTAATGCTAGCTCGATGATGCTAGGTGAGCTAGCAGTAGATGCACGCTTCCTTCTGCGGGGTGTAGTTCAGCAGAAAGAAAGAAAATAGTCCCTATATGAAACTGCTCAACAAGATCTGTGGTTTATCTTGAGTAACCAGGTCATGATTTCTGGAAAGAGTCATTGCTGTTGAGTTCTTTAAATGTATTTTTTTGGCGTTTGAGCACCACAAGCTGAGTGCCATCTAGTTTCATCGTATTCGAGAGAAGGCAGACATCGCTACGGCCGATATCTTGGACAGTCAACAACCCACACCAAAACAATCTAAACTGATTTACTGCACTACAGGTAAGAGAAAAAATATGTCCCTTTTACACAGTTTAGGATCCCAAGCCTGACAGAAATTTGTTAATTTGTTCATTTATTAGCCACTTTCTAAATTAATTCAAACCGGTGGCAGTTGCTATTCACTTTACCTTCACTTCACTTTATATCAGAGCTAAACAATGTCAGACCTGGACCAAACCCTGGTCACACTCTGGGTGAAAAAGTCCAGTTGAATAACATTTGTGGACCCGTTCAGATCAACAGCTTGTGTGACTTTATTTTGCGTCACTGTTTTGGTCTAAAAAGGGTATAAGAGACTAATGTTCCCAGACTGACAATGATTAAACAACCAGGAACGACAAGCTGAATGAGGTGCTTGTAAAATCCAACCAAAACAAATATACCATGATATATTTATTACTGCTTCCAATCACGGCATTCTGGATTCATTATGTGTTTTTTTTCCTCCTTCAAATATTATGTCCAGACATGTGATACTCAGACAAAAGCTCCAGTGTGGACTTAATCAGACAGTGCTAAACCTCGTGTCCTATGCTGTGTCGCTGGCGCTGCCTTCTCGGTCCTCTGGTATGGCCTTACCTTATATCTCTTCTTACAGCCAGGGACGGGGCAGGCGAACGGTTTCTCCTCTCCCCCGTTCATGCACATGGAGCTGAGGATCGACTCGGAACTAATTGCGCTTTCTGTGGTCCACGACTCATCGCTGTCCGACTCCTCGTAGTCTACCTCCTCCTCATCATACTCACTGCCTGGAGGCACAATGGAGACAAGCAGAACAAAAAATAGCTAGTCATCCCTCATGAAATATGGACGGGGACATGCCCAAAAATACATCATGCCTTGGGAATTTAGCAAACAGAGATGATATGTGGCTTTTATTAATACTTCCCTCTATATTCTGCTGTGATTGTGATCTATCAGCAGCCCACATGCCACTGAGAGCACAGTTTAGACAAAACAGGAGTGGTGTGCATGTGCATGTGCGCAGGCTTCTGTGTATGCCTGTGAGTCAAAACGCAGGGGTTGGCACTGAAAAGGGGATCATTAAGTGGGAGTGATCAGGCTGGAAAAAGTGCTTTGCTAAGTGCAGAACATTTTCCACTCGCTCACACACACACACACACACACACACACACACACACACACACACACTAAGGCCCACTGACCCCCCACCATCTCACAGGAAATGCTGCACCTCAGCATGAGGAAATGGATGGCACCCTGGCACATGTCGAAAGAAAGTGTGTGTGTGTGTGTGTGTGTGTGTGTGTGTGTGTGTGTGTGTGTGTGTGTGTGTGTGTGTGTGTGTGTGTAGCCGTGCCGGTGTATAAGCCCAGACCTAACACTACGTTTGGAACCATTTGGGCTGGAATTGGACATCTGCTTCTGGGCTGTGCAACACACGGCCCCATGCGAACACACAGCGTGACAGCTGCTATGTAATTAGCAGAGTGTTGACTGGTCTGCTCACTGCAGGAGCCACCAAACAACACACACACACACACACACATTACATAGTGCTCGGGGTTTTAGCCTCTTCCCATTTCCACTCTGGATGCAGGTTTTCTTTATGATTAAAAAGTGTCCACGTATCCAGTTTATTGCATTTTTATGTAGTGAATCATTTGTGGTTCCCCTTACTAAATAAAAGCTGAGCTGGCTCGTGCTTTCTTGGCGGATATTTTGAGGTTATGTTTTGAATTTTTTTCTGCAGTCGTCAGGTATGAAATAAGTTGCATTCCATTATGTTAAAAATATCTTCATTTGCTCAGTACGCTGTCTGAATTGTTGATGAATGGGCTCCTGATGGCGTCACCGTAACTGTAAGCTTTTTCTGTTGCTGCCGGTAGCATTACTTTGCATTAGTCACTTTCAACACCTGCACTCACTCCACAAGTACAAGCAATCCATCTGTCTTTCTCAAACATATATTTCAACACACACACACCTGTCGTACCTGTCGGTGTGCTGCTGCGAAAGGAGGAAGAGGGAGTGATGGGGGGCGTGACGGGAGGCGTCAGGTTACCGCTGGTGTGGCGAGGAGGCGTGGCTGTGCTGTTCCTGGACACTCCGCCGGTGATGGACAGGGACAGTTTGGGTGTGGCCTTCTTCTTCATGGTCTCCTGCTCCCGGCGCGCCGCATCTGTCATGAACCTGATGGCACAAATAGGGAGGGTGGTCATCAGTGAGTTCCACTGCTACACCGGGGAGTCGGGACAGTCTGGGATCAGGGAACCCCGGCGCGAAATCAAATCAAATGCAGGTATGGTTTGACTGGAGGCATTTTGATGCTACTTGCTACTGGGTTATTTCAGTCAATACCATAAAAGCATAGAGTACTGATACCCAGCCCTGACTGCAAGTGCGATCAGGGAAAACTGAACCAGGAAGGCCGTCTTAAAGCTGTGATGGATGTTTACAACAGACAGCTGGAACTCTTCTGGTGTTTCCGGCCCCCCCTAACTCCTTCTTAGCGATGTTGCTAAGGTCCCAGATCATTACTGAAAGGAACGTTGTCAAAACAACAAAAATAAGACCCCGGTTCAGTTGTGATTAACTGGAAGTATACTTAAATAAACCCTATGTTCTGTAGTATTCTGTATGTTCTTCTGCTTTCTAATGTTCTACAGTGTTATTTGTTGCTATAATGAAGGGCATTTAAGGTTTCACCTCATCTGAGTATGGCTATTCTCTCCCCTACTGCTATGAGAGGGAAGTGTGAGGTTAGCAAAGACATAATTAAGCTGCTGAATGTGCTGTGTCTTTGAATACACACGGTCATCTAAACACTGTACAGGAAATATGGGTGACATTTACAACCTCGCCACTTGAGCAATTACCACAGAAAACAAACCTAACTCTCTCTCTGTGTTTTACCGTTATCTTTCTAAACGTTGCGTTTTGGAGTGATTTAACAGGGCATTAAGTGGGACGTGACACATCGGTTCACCACACAACAAACACAGACATACATGCAGTAATCCTGATAGGCTGCCTCTGGTTGTGCAGTTTGCAGCACAAGGAGACAGCAGTGATTGTCTTGTGTGGTTTTTCTCTGCTGGTCTGTGGATGAGTCACTGCTGTGTCTATGGGAAGACATCAGTCATTTGAGCTGCTCTCCACAAGCCACATGTGCGCACGCTCTCTCTCACACACATACAAACACACACACAACCAGAATCACAGACTTTCATTGGTGGAGCAATGCTGCCCTCTATAGACGGACACCTTTGCTTGTGTGTGTAAACATATATGTACCTGTTGATGTAGCTCAGGGCCAGATAAGTGGGCTGCTGTTGCTCCTGCTTCTCCAGGACCCGCGGATCTGTGTCTGTGAGGGAGAAAAAGAGAGGGAGACATTCAGATTAATCACCGCTCTCTGTGCAGGGAAAAAGCTGCATGAATACTCTTAGTATGTAGCTGACTCATACATCTATTCTTCCTGCCAGACTGTCTGATATATTACCGTTTCTCACACTGCGTTCTCTGTATTAGCCCATGATATGTGAAAGCCTGATACATTTCGAATACTTTCATAAGTGGCACATTATTACGCCAACGCCGGGCCGTCTGTAATTTACTACAAATGTCTTTCCCAAAGTGACTAAAGGCTGATTAATCGTGGCCGAGTCTGAATGTGGCAAAGAAGAAATTTGTCTGTGAGTGAAAGAGCGACTCGGTGGCTGTGATGAATGTACACAGTGTATTACTCGAAACACACACACACACACACACACACGCTGCTTTTTCCAGTTGACTTACTAGGTCAGTAACACTACAGTAGGCAACTTCCACTGCCTGAGGGAAGCTGTGTTAACTTCAAAGCCCCACCTCCCACCCCCTGGAAAACAGGAGCAAGTGTGCATGAAAACACTGCGGGTGGGTGCATCTGTGAAGTACCAGTGCCATCAAGTGTTCAACAGGGGAACATTCAGAGGGATCCACAGTTACAAAAACTAAGCCATGGCGTGCACGGCTATGTTTGTCTGAGTGTGTGTGTGCATGTAGGCATAATTACAGCTTTATATGTAATGGTTAGCAGATGTATTGCAAATAAGATCCAAGAACTTGATCATCTCTGTGCAACAATTAACAACACACAGTGGACGCTCCCTCCAACTAATCCCATGTGTGTGTGCGTTTGCGTGTTGGCCCTCTTAGCCCTTTTAGTTTTCAGGCTTTCACACCTCATAATTAAAAAAGAATGCAGACTTCCCACAGTGCAGGAGAACACCAAGGAGACCAGCAAACACGAAAACAGCCTAGAAAAAATTGCACACTGCTGCTGCTGCTGCTGCAGCGTAGACCCGAGTCTTATAGGTGCGAGTATATGTAAAAAAAACTCAGGAGGCTGGGTGAGGAAAAAAGATAGCAAGAGCATGCATCACTAAACACACACACAGGCTCACACACAAACACATCTGAGGTGGTCCACAGAGGTGGTCTTTGACAGTCTTTTATAGCTGAGCCTTAATAATCCTACCTGCTGCTCAGATGGAGAGACCAGAGCTCTCCGCGCATGCACAAGCACGCACACACACAAGCATACGCACACACAAATACTCACAGACCAACACGCCTCAACCTATCATCACTGACGAGGCTGGATCAAAAACATGACAATGAGCACCCATTAGCCCAGTAGCTTGCCCAATTTGTTTTCCGTCATTATACAGTACATTGATATCATGTGATGATGTTAAAAGGTTGACGCACTCTGAGAATATCTGAAGACAAGAAATATTTTTTAAAGGAGTACTTTACCAACAAAATGATCATTTGCACATCAATTACTTTCGTGCATGCCTCCGGTGAACCGAGAATCCAAAAAAAAAGGGAAAATTCTTGATGAGTTTAAGTCATAGGGGGCCGGCTTTATCAACAGCAGAACTATATCAAGACATCTGTTTACAAACTCTCAAACAACTCATACAGTATAACTGAAGTCTCAGTTACCCAGTCGTAGGCTCAGCATTTTCCAAACACATGTTTGCCCTAAAACCTTACTATTTAAAACTGTACGTAAGTGAAACTTATCTATGCCCTCTTCAAAGCCAGACTCCATTGACAAAGACAGTAATTTTACCTGCTTGAAAATGGGAGTTGCTTGTCTACTTGTGCCCTGATCGGCTGGTTTGTTTGAGATACTGTGTGATTTTAGTGAATCTGAACTAAACCTTTAAAACCCCAAAGTCATACCATAAAACAAACTAACCAACTGATCGAGGCAGTGGTAGACCAGCAGCTCCTGTGTTCAGTGAGGTAAAAGTACTGTTTTTGTCAATGGAGTCTTGGGCTCAATCCCATTTCTACCCCTTAAATCCTCCACTTGGTATTGAGTGCCCTCGTTTGCGAGATAACCCTTGATGAGGGAAGTGAGAAATATTAGGGTAGAGATCTTTCCCTAAGAAATGAGACACCACTTCATGCAAATCGCCGTGGCCCACATGCAGGCACACGTTATGCGTAGTAGCGACGCAAGATACCGGTAGTCTGTCAGGTTTGAAAATGCCGGCTCCAGCACTTGTGTTGTGGCGTGTGCTATGTTTATTCTTCTCCGTCTGATGAATCAATGGAGAAGAAATGCTGAAAACAGGAGGCGCCTACGTCATCTTCTAGTTCTAATCAATTTTGAGAGTTGCTGATGAGTTTACACTAGTCCAACCATCTGTTGTTTGTATAGCCTACATTCCAATCGTACAGTAACTAATTGTTTTCCAAAACTTGACGAAGTTGCTGACTTCGCAAGGTGTTCTGGGAAATTTCATCTTCCACTTCGTTGAAAGTGTGGGTCGGGGCTCCCTTGGAATCTAGGGAGGGTTTTAAGTGTTGGAAACCACTTCCACTACCTGAGTTCTGTTTTGGGACACCACTAGCCTAAACGTGAACGCGTACAACCAAGTGCAAGTGGGTATTTCTAGGAGAAGTGTGGGTATTGGGACAGGCCCTTGCTTTTCAGCTCAGTTCCTTCTTGGAAAGGGCTGTCTTGCTGGCAAGTACATAGCATATGACTGGAAAAATGAGACTTGGATTATTCTGCACGAGTTGTGTTAGAGTTTGTAAACACATGTTTTGATATAGTTTTGCTGTTGTTAAACACGTCTCTGCATGACTTCAATTAATCAGGAATTTTCAGTGTTTTTGGATCCATCCCTCAACAAGGAGACATGTGAGAAAAATCAAGTTTTCTGTACAAATTTACCATAATACAAAGTGAGTAACCGATAAACAAATGGTCATTTGAGATCATTTACAATCACGTAAATCATCATATGTCAGAAGCGGGAGCCGCTTAATGCCTCGCATTTTTCCACCCTAACAAAATTCGTCATAAAGCCATTGACAATAAATGTTCTGTAGATTGAATAATTGATTAATAAAATAATTTTTAAGCATTCTAATCAACAATCTGAAATGAAGAACCACTAGTAGAACTTCTACATGGTAGGTAGGATATATCTAAAGCAATGAAAACTGTAACAGTGTCAGGCAGCTAAATGCCAAAAGAACAAGTAACAATAATTAATTAATAATTAGGGATGTACAAGGACCTTTTTTTTTTGCTTTAAGATGAGGTAAGTGTGTGCATGTGTGTGTAGAGAAGGGGGAGGGGGGCAGGGTGTTGGTGGAAATGGAGTAAGCCAGGTGCAGAGAGAGAGAGAGCTGCAGTAAATGTTCACCAGCTTTATGACTTCCGCTCACCTAGCAGGACAGGAAGCTAACACACTGCTGATCCTGCCGCTGGAGCAGGAGACCTGCACATGCATACATACACACACACAAACACACACACTCACATTTAGACACAGACATGCATTACGCCACAACAATATCAATTTTCATTGATTTAATTCACACGTTTTACATTTAACCTCCTGTTGCAATGCCAGCAGCCTGCCCTGTGTGTTTTCCATCAATATGTGTGTGTGTGTGTGTGTGTGTGTTTCAGTGCATGAGTGCTGCGCGTTCAAGACATTTCAGAGTCTCAAGGGTCTATAAATATCCCCCTAATTAGCATTCCTGTCATTAAAAGCAGCAACCAATCAACTGCTGCTCCACTCATTTCAACAGTGACATCCATCTCCCACCAGCAGTACACTGCTGCCCCCTGTTGAATACACACTGTGTGCATGCGTCCACATGTATGTGCACATGTGCATAGGTCTGTGTGTGCATGTGTGTATATGTTGAAACCAGGCCAAGAATGCATGGCTTGTTTTGCAGACTGCTAATTAAGCCACAGAGAGCGTTTTAACGTGTTTCTAGAGCAGCAGGCAACCGGATGGAGAGAGAGGAGAGGAGGAGGAGGAGCAGGGGGGATATGGGTGGGGGAAAAGGCAAACTTCTCTGTAATTACACTTTCCAGTGCTTGGTGGGGCGCTCGGGCCCTGCGACTTCCGAAAGGCAATCTGTGTGAGCGTGTGTACGCGTATGTATGTGTAGCGTGAAAAGAGAGGGCTTGCAGTCTCCAGTTTGGGACGTCGATGCACTAATTGCTCCGCTACACCCTGACAGGTCATTTAGGAAGTATGGTGAACACACACTCTCTCACACAGACAAGCACACGCCCCTTCCCGTCTCACACCTCTGAAAGTGGGATGGCAAGCAATCTGGCAACCGGGGCTGGGCTATGACGTTTAAGTTTTATCTGCAATAAAGTATTTTCTGATACTGATTCATATCACACTCTGGGAGATGTATGAAAAATCACACATAAATAGAGCAGCATTAATTTGTGTCTTAATCAGTTAGCCGACAAATAACATATGACCTAATATTGTGATTATTAATAAACAATTTTGAGTTATTTTTCAAGCACAAAGGCTGAAGATTTCAAAGTTTCAGCTCCTCAGTTGTGAGGATTTGCTGCTCTTCTCTGTTCACCATCACTGTAAATTGAATATTTTGAGGTTTTGGACTGTTGGTCAGACAAAACAAGACATTTAATGGATGGTTTTAGTAACCTGTGACATTTGGACCAAATAAATAATCAGTTAATCAAATAATCATCAAATCAATAATTATTATTAGTTGTAGCTAGGGCTCGGTATCTGTACTCTACCTTTCAGGTATCAACCGATAACCCTGTGCCAAGTTATATCGAACCTTCTCCAGTCAAACAACACCTGAATTCGATCATTTATGTACTCAGATCTGGAAGTTGTCGTCGGGGTTTGCTCACAGCCAATCACTGCAAGCATTCTTGAATTTGACGCAATGAGCGATTGACCCACTACGGCAGCAGCTACAGCCCATACAGTCTGTGGTGTGGTGAAGTCAAGCGCCATGTATTTGACAGAGGTGGCAGCTCAGCGTGCCTAGATCATTTCGAGATCATACTTTTCTGGGGTCTGTACCAAACAAGCATGTTCCCTTACGTCTGGAATATGATGTTTAGGCCGGAGCATCTCTGTGGCAATTATAATGAGATGTTGTGACACATTTTACCTTTGTCAAAAAAATGCAGCTCCTGCAATCTGGATATTGAGTTGGCCATATTGCAGGCTCAATAATATTTTGATTAACTGTGCAGCCCTCATTATTATGTTTCTTGATTAATCGTTTTGTCTATGAAATATTAGAAAACAGTGAAAAATGCCAATCACAGTAACCCAGAGTCAAAGGTGCCGGCTTCAAATGCGTTGTTTTTGTCTGACCGACCACCCAAAACTCAAAGATATTCAATTTAGCATCATGTACGACAAAGAACAGCAGCAAATCTTCATATCTGAGAACCTGGAGCCAGTGAGCATTCGCAGTTCTCCTTAAATAACAATCTAGACAATCAAACAATTATGAAAACTGTTGCTGGTCAATTTTCTGTCAATCAACTCATCTATTAATTGAGCAATCATTATGGCTTTGAAGCTCATATCTCCACAAAATGATTACACTTTAACATTAATTATCACTCAGACCTACTGGCAACATCAAAGGAACTAATGCAAAGACACATTCTAGTAATTCACATAATACCTCCTTAGATATGTAATTATACCTTAAAGAAACCCAGCTGTGAAGGGGTTTTCCTACCTGGTAATGACAGAGAGATAAAAACTGCCTCACCACATTGTGTTTGTATTTGCCTCATGTTTGAGCCAAGGCAGATAAAGGAATACAGCCAAACTTGGCCGGTGGGCTGAGTGATTACGTAATTAAAAGTTACTTTAGGTTAATTATCTGCATGCTTCAGCAGAGACTACAATGCTGACCTGACTCCTCTTGTCTAGTCACACCTCAGGCTTTGATTCCAGCTATTAAACCCAATCCAAATGCACAACAAAAAAATCCAAGTGAATTCTGTCTGACGCTAGGCCTTTCCCTGTGCTCGCCCCCACACATTTCCTCTCTTAACCTCCTCTTTCAATCTCTTCCCCACTTTTAATCTCTCCCTATCTGCCTCCCGCTCCCTCCCCCCCAGCTCCTCTTTTGTTGAGGTAAGAGGCAGGTATGTGCTTGTGCAGGTGGGAACACGGCGCAGTGCAGGCAGATGAGCCTGACATCATTACATTCCTCAGACCTTACTTAGAGTCACCGCACAAAGACCTCGACAACAACCAAACACCACACTAAACACAGCTCACCTTACCCATTTCCTCTTGTATTGAGTTGTAATCTAAACAGTGCAGGTATGTTATTGGAAGGCTGCTACCCTTTCTTCTAGGATGAGGTCAGCGCCGAAGACCCGCACATTACCTCACTTTCTCACGGAAAGGATCGCGACAGGCTCATCTGGTTTGGATGCTGCCAGCTATAATTGTGTGGTGTGTCAGAGGAGGCAGGAGTCCAAATAAGATACAGGGGTGAAAACCAAAGGCAGAACAAAAAATGTAACTTTTTTTTGGCAGTAGCACATAGCATGTCCTGCCACGAGAGGGCAGCACAGTCTACACTAATGATTAAGTGTCTCCAGCAGAGGCCTACACTGATTTCTGCACCCTGACCTGAGACCTACTGGCTCACTTTTACAGCTATTTATGTCTGATAGCACAATCCTGCTGTCACCTTTGGATTACCAGATTTATGGCTGGCACCTGCCTTGTCAAAATCTGCTCGCACACAGCAGGATACACCGCAATCGAGGCAATCTGTTATCTGCAAAGCCAATCTGCAAACAGCTTAACTGGCGTCTGGAGTGAAGTAGCTGGGAAGATCAAATTAGCTTATCTTTTTAACGATTGCTGATCACACACTGCTGCAGCACCATTTCAAAATTAAACGGGGAGTCAAAGCCAAATGCCACTACCCCCTCTTCCTCTCCCACACTCTCACCTCAATCCCCTCCATCTGTCACGCTTATCCCCACGGTAACTGATCTGCGAGCAGTATTGATTAGGCTGTGTGTGATCCTGACGCTGCTGATGGCTAAACTCGGTATAAAGCGAGCAGAGGGGGAACTCATTAATCCAAGTGATCTGACTGGTAAACCGCCATTCTGCTCAGCTGAACGTTGGGGTCAAAGGTCAAGCTAAGAGCCAGATGGGGCGTATATATATCAGTGTGGGGTTTAGCCTGTGTGACTGAAAAGATCAAATCTGTTCTTTAATTTGTTTACTGTTTTGTTTGGGGTATAAAAACAATCATCTGGCCATTCATGGTGTTAATTTATTTCCCTCCTCTTTGGTTAATTTACAAGTGATCCACAGAGCATATGGTCAGATGAAGAGTGGTCCAAAAACAACCACCCACACCGCTCCACTTTCTCCTCACACACAAACACAGTCACACAAAACTTGACCCCTTTTTTTTTTTTCTTTTTTTTTTAAAAAAGCATCATCACATCCATCCCAACCCACGTGCTATGTGACATCACACATCGGGTGTCCTCATCACAGCTGGCTGCTCGGGAGCGCTTTGTTAGTGAGACAGCAGGTGTGCAATAACTCAGCCAATATTCTGCCCCCAACCCCTTTGGAGACAGCCAGTTGCCATGGAGACTGGCTCAATGAAGCATCCATTCTACCCCCTCACCCCACCGCATCACCCGCCTCAAACCGCCTCCTGAGGATGGATACACGCCACAAATAATGATTAGCCCACATCAACTTTGTAACAGACTATTGGGTGTTTCAGTGGTTAACAGCTCCCTGGATTTTTTTCTGTAGTGTAATTGTGTGTGTTAATCTACCAGAGTGGATCATTTTGTGTTTAGACAGACGCACACGTTTGAACTGGGCTTCAAGAAGTGTTAAATATTTAAGAAGCATTATTGCACCGTACTAATTAGGCTACATTTGAATGCTTTTCACTGATAGATAAGCTCAATAGCAAAGGAGCGCCCAATAATCAAAAACTAGGAAATGCTTATAACATTTACTTATATTTCTATACAGCACTTGCACCTAAGAGAGGTGCAGCTATTAGTTAACGATGCACTTAAAATACAGTATTTGTTTGTTTTTCTCTAGAGGCCACATTTGTCAAGTGCATTGATGGTGAAATATGTAAGTTGATAAAGCCATCATAGACAAATATTGCCTTTTCTCACTGGGAGGTGGGGACAAATATAAAATGAGGGATTTGGGGGTCATTCACACACAAAACTTAATAAAAACATAATTTCCTGATTTCTGGTGGGTTTTTATGCACCAATTTGTGCCTTTTCTGCATCAATTTATGGTGTAAAGGTCTTAAATTTTGCTACTTACATGTTTGCAATGGGGGGAACAAATGCACATGCACCCCCCCCCCGTATCTACACCTATGTTTTTACAAAAGCACCACCTATGTTTTTATTACCTTGCAATAAGTTAGATAACTTGCATTAACTTCATGCTACTCCAAATTGTGGTTTTCACATTATAACCATCTGTCTAATCACAACCACTGCATGTCTAAACACGCCAGGTGATAGTTATCAGAGGGTTTACCGTCAGGTGAGAATCAAATAAGCGGTGCAACAAGTTGAAGCTTGTGCATGTGGAAGGAAAATCTAACAATTTCATTGCATGTCTGCCACAACTTGGTGGAGACGGTGTGAATGGTAATGACGTGACACCTACATTATCGGGAGGGATTGCAAAAGGTGATGCGTGGAGACACCTGGGGTGACAAAAGCGACAGGCAGCTCCACACACATGCGGTGTGAGAGGACAGATGAGCCCGGCTGCACCGCATCAGGCCTGGAGAGGTAAACACAGCGACTCCTGAGCGGTGTTAGCTGTGAAACCGCTGCCTGGTCGGAATGCTACACCTATGAGACCTACGCGGCCCTCGGAGTCGAGTTACCGCTGCAAAAGGTGACTATCACGGCTAATGAAAGATACAGCCAGCGGGTCCCTTATGTCACAGAGAGGAAGTGTTTCTCAGAGGATTTAAAGTCCCGTGTTGCTGAATAACTCGCACTCCGACGAACCTCGACGGAGCGCGAGCAGCGGGAATAGCGGAATGCAAAGCCGAGCCTATTTGCGCTCAGCTAACTAGCTAGGATGCTAGCTAACAGCAGCTAGCTGCCTAGCTCCGTCTCCCCCCTCTGGCCCGACTCACCAATGTGATTATCCTCGATGTGGACGATGAGCTCGGCGAGAGACTCGAACTGGAGACCGCAGCCCCCGAACCTGCAGGAATTGGAGAAGAAAGAAGCGGCGGCGATGCCCGTCATGTTTGCGGCGCTGGTGCATTCACCGGGTGGATGTGGGGAGGGGGTCCGGGAGCCGGGGAGGTGAACGAGGAGGCAGAGTTGTCGGGTTCGGGGTGGGAGCGCCGCAGAGCGCGGAGCAGACACCGGGCGGCCAGACAGGACAGCGGCGTACGCAACTGGGAGGCAGGCGGGACGGGTGGGGGTGGGGGTGGAGGGGAGGAGGAGGAGGGGAGGAGGAGGAGGGCTGGCTGGTGGGCTGTCTACGTCACGACCTGCCTACCTGTTGGGATCTGTGCCCCCAAAGCCCTGACTGTGACTTTGTGGCTGATGACATCAAACAAACGGGAATAAATCAGAGTCAAATCTGAGCACATTTGCATAGACGTCACACACATCTAACACATCTGCATGTGCGCAGGCCTTTGTTATAAACATATGTGATTTATCAGCTGTTTTCTTGCACAGATTGATCTAACAGAGCTGGGGCACATCACCATAAACAACAACCACAGTGGTATTAAAATAGACATAAAATAAAACAAGTTAAAAGAAGTGCATAAATAGAAATTAAAAATCAAATTAGAAATAAATAAATATTGCAAAAACAGTCCACAGTCCAGTCCAGTTGTGGCTAATGTGACTGTGTGTGTGACTGGATTCAGCAGGTGGGACGAAGGATCTCCTGAAACGCTCTGTTCTGCAATAACACCCTGTGCTATTATATGTTATATCCCACATCTACGTCATACCATTTGCAGAACAGTCTGATTTTTGTCTCGCCTGGCCACACTATGTTCTCCTAGCGATCTACAGGCTTCTCCAAATGTTGTGCAGCACACTTAAAACAAGCTTTTGGGAAACAAAATGATGTGTTTGGAGGAGATATGGCTCTGCATGTGGTCCTAAAAATACCATACCTGCAGTGTAGTTTGGGGGTGGAAGCATCATGGTACAGGGCTGTTTCTCTTCTCGTGTTACCAGCAGAATCCAAATTATCAAAGGCAAGATGAATGGAGCCATGCACCAGGAATATCTTAGGAAGAATTGAGGATGAGATGCAGGTGGAATCTTCCAGCAGGATAACAGTCCACACCACATTGCGAAGGAGACTGTCGACTGGTTCCAGAGGATGAACATGAATTTAAATGGCCCAATCAGTCACCAGACTTAGAAATAATAGAACATGTGCTGACAAAGCTGAAGATGAAGGTTCACTAGCATCTTCTAGATTTAAAGACTGTCACAGGAACGGACCAAAATCCCATCTGAACACTGGGAGAGAGCATCTTAAATGCTGGTGTTGCAAACAAAAGCTTCTCCACAAAGTGTTAAATACATTTCAGTTGGTGTGTTCAACACTTTTTCCCTGTGCTATTCCACTTTATTGCACTCTTAAGTGCTATATCATGGGCAGCTGGACTCGCTTGCACTTTCTAGAAGACGTTTCACCTCTCATCCACGAGGCATCTTCAGTTATGAACTCATAATAAGAACTGAAGAAGCCTCTTGGATGAGAGGTGAAATGTCTTCTAGAAACTCAAGCGAGTCCAGTTGCCTACGATTTAACACTTAAGATCACCACGACCTGGATGACTGAGAATCTTCACCAACACACTTTATTGCACATAACTTTTTTTATGGATTGTAATGTCATGATTTCTTATCCGTATATTTTTATTGAGTTGATATCAGTGTCTGGTGTAAATTCCATGTAAATAGCTGCATTGGAAATATGTTTAATGAAACAAATGTTGATTATTTTCCCCACAGTGTATGTTAGGAATATCAGTGGATTTTTATTTGATGGAAATTGTGCAGATATTGATTACCTAAAGCAGGTTATATATAATGTATATTTGTGTTACACTGTAGGTTGTTTAACATATTGGTATGTTGCATTCTACAATGCAACAGCCTGTAATAACATCAGGGTTTGCCAATTAAGCCTACGCATATAAAAAGAAGAAAGAGAAATTAAGCAGTCATCCAAGAATTGTATCGGAGAATAATTATAATATGAATTAATTTGAGAGATTACATTCACTGTAAATGCATAAAGTATAAGGAATCAGTATCAGAACATTCACAAATGTCTGTAACATATTATTAAACTGGCAGGTAAATGACTGTACATTTGGTGATGCTTAACTGTAATAAAACATTAAATAAAAGTCCCATTAGGACCTTAGAGTTTGCTGGTGAATAGGCCTGAGCAGTCATCCAGATACTGTGTGAATATGATCTGGAGGAGGAACCGAACTCCCAGTGACCAGAGTCACCAAGGAGTGGCAGCATCACAGTCCCAGAATAACAACTGGTTGTGAGCTGCCATATGCTGACAATCTAAATTCTTCTCTTTATATTCATCATGTTAAATAGCTGCTGGATTAAATTTTTTTCCAAACATTCATTTGCAGTAATGTGCGTAGAAAGAAAATGCCTTCCAGTGTAATTCCTTTTTAATGTCTTTTATGCCTTACGTAAGCACTTTGGGTTGCGTATGTGTATGAAATTTGCAATATAAATACTTTATTGCTTTTGTTTTTGTTTTAATGGAACTTATTCAATTATGGCCACGTGATGTGCTGGAGCAAATATTTTACATGTGTCAAAAACATGTCAGTGCTGTAGCTCGCAACTGCGTCAAAACAGACCTGAATGGAATTTTGGAAATGTCAATATCATCATTGTTTGTAGTATTTTTTAAATTATTGTTGTTTATTTTCCACCTCTGTCACAATGTCACCCAGAGATAACTCTAGATATAGTAGTTGCATAACCCATTGACAGCAGCATCTATCACAACCATAAAGTTTAAGGATTAATGTTGCCCTTTAATGGCTCAGTGGTGGGGAGAGAACTTTGTAATGTGTGTGTGTGTGTGTGTGTGTGTGTGTGTGTGTGTGTGGCTCCCAGAGAGAGGAGAATGTCCCTAAATCACTGGGGTCGGCTAACCAGGGCCGGCTGGCCTGTGCTGGACCTGTTAATCGAGCGTTAAAATGGCCTGTCATAAACCACCGGCCAGTGACTTCAGCAAACAACCTTAAGACCTGGAAACACACTCGTCCTTTTTTCTCACTGCCCTCTATCTACCCAGCCATTTGTAACACACACATACACACACATACAAAAACACTGAATAAATTCAGATTCACAGCTGCAAATAAGCACCAACCATCACAAACAACATGACATCGCCGGCGTCCACACATGTACAGTAGAGAAACTCAGTGACTTCATGAGCCTAACACAGATGTTCTCTCTTACACACAAACCCGTAGACACACACTCAACATAAACACACTCATTACACACACATGTTGTATCAGAGCTGTGACAGTGACGCAGTTCCCAACACCATTACGTAAATGAGAAGTGGTAGCATGTGTTGTGAAATGCAAGAGAGAAAGGGAGAGACTCAGAGAGAGTTTATGGTGCATGACATCATCTGATCTGAGGGTTTGTGGGTGGCGCACAGTGTAACAGTTTCGGATAGATTTCGGGTGATCACGACTCTTCTGATTATCAGCTCCTTTTTCTCTGAAGACAAACAATCCAACCAGTTTGATGACCAACACACAGCTCCAGTGTACAAGCGGTCTACTCTGGAGTGAATCTGCATGTGAGGGCAGAGTTGGATGTAAATTTAACTCCAACCATCGTATTACATAATCTTGTATACTTGGATGCTGTTTAAAGTATCTGTTTCCAGTTACTTTTTAAGTCCCACGTTCATCCCACATTACCCTGCACTTCACTGATATATAGTCAGAAGCAGAGGTGTGGACTTGAGTCACATGACTTGGACTCGAGTCAGATGTGAGTCACAAATATGATCACTTTAGACTCGACAGAATCAAAAAGATCTGAAACTCGACTTGGACTTTAGCACCAATGACTCGTGACTTCACTTGGACTTGAGTCTTTGGACTCAAAAATACTTGAGAAGATTAAAAGTATGTGACTTAAAAAGTGTGCCATGAATCCACCAACTTCTCTTCACTTCCTGAGTCACCTAATTTTAATGCTTTAACCCAGCAAGTCAACACTTGATTCCCCAGATCCACTTTGTTTGAACCAATCCAACAGCATCCAACCAAGTTGCAGGAGAGAAACATGAACTAACATCTTATTACCTAGTGCCAGTTAAAAAAATTATACCAAAGACAGTCTAGTTCCCATACAAAAACTGTGCGGTGGGTTCCTGGTTTGAACCCAGGGTGGGGGAGCCCTTCTGTGTGGAGTTTGCATGTTCTCCTCGTGTCAGCGTGGGTTTTCTCCAGCTTCCTCCCACAGTCCAAAGACATGCATGTTGATTGGTGACTCTAAATTGTCCGTAGGTGTGAATGTGAGTGTGAATGGTTGTCTGTCTCTATGTGTCAGCCCTGTGATAGTCTGGCGACCTGTCCAGGGTGTACCCCGCCTCTCGCCCAATGTCAGCTGGGATAGGCTCCAACTCCCCGCGACCCTCAACAGGATAAGTGGTTACGGAAAATGAATGAATGAATGAATAATATATTTTTACTCTGCTGTTAAAATGGCATTACATTTAGTGAAGAGAGCAATATGACTTGTTTAGGACTAGAAAGTCAAAGTTTATGACTTGGGACTTAACTTGAGACTTGAGTGCAAAGACTTGCAAAACCACGACTTGATCCCCCTAGTCAGAAACCATCATGTATCAAATCAAAACAGTCTGACAGCTGAGCCAGATGTAGCTAAAGTGAGGATAACGCTACATGGGGATTGAGGTCAGTAAGTTTGTTTGACCTTTGACCTGAAACCCCATATTTTTACTGACAGAGTGACATCAGGCTCTGAGCAGGCAGCTTTCTAATGCTCCCAGTCTGGCTCTTAAGAGCCATGCTGAGGTGGAGATGCCAGATGGTAATGGCTGGTACAGCCACTGAGTTATGGAGGTAGTTGTAATCTCAGTGGCATTGTCTGCTCCAGGGCACCAGCCAGAGACTTCCTGGCTGCCGTCATACACTTTTAAGTGCAACTGTACGCTCTTCACAGGCACACACACGTGTTGTAAAACATCCCATATCTGCACTGAAAACAAAGCGCTGTGATTCACATCCACACAGGGGAAGAGCTCAAAACACAGAGTGACATCATCACAACTTCCTGTTTCTGCTCGTTGCTGTGGCTACCAGAATTTGCATACCTTAGGCGATTGGTGGATGATGAGTCAGTAGGGTTTGGTCCCGTTTTGCACTTCAACCACAACAAAACCATATCCCTGTGTTCAGCCCCAGCCTGGCTGGAGCACCGGAAAGCCTGACCAAACATGGCAGAGATATTACTCCACGGCTCAGCTCAGTGGAGATGTGAATGGCAGAGTCCCTCCTGTTAGTTTCAATGACCAATGGGATTTCATGGCATCATATGGATGATTTTGATCAAATTACATAACAGCGGGCATTTGTGTATTTTTGGAAACAATAATTGAATTCAGTGTAACTTAACTGAAAACCATAAAAATGGATATGTGACCCTTAATACCTCAAATCTCATCTCTCTTTCATCTCTATCAGAACTGCCAAACCACAAACCAATACCGAAAGTCTTATTTTAGTACAAAGCACAATGAACAAGAGCTCTTTAAAGTGTGAAGCTGTTCCTGTGTCAACTATGTGTCTCCTACACAAACTTGTGTCAGAATGGGGCGTGACTCTTTGCCCCGTTCGTGACTTATGACATCATATTAAACACACAATGGCTGCCAGTGTGCAGTGACTGTGGATGCACTGGTGGTGACAACAAACCCAGTCTATCACAATGTGTTACACTTTATCAATAGCCCCTCACTGCTAAAACTTTTGAACTGATTCACATCTCTTCTCTCATGTAAATCTCTTCATCACTACAGTATAGGCTACTGTATGGTCCAATAATAACTTGATCTTACACATAGGCTACTGTACGGTCCAATAATAACTTGATCTTACACATAGGCTACTGTATGGTCCAATAATAACTTGATCTTATATAGGCTACTGTACGATCCAATAATAACTTGATCTTACACATAGGCTACTGTATGACCCAATAATAACTTGATCTTACAATATAGGCTACTATTTATTCTGGTAATAACTTGACTCTAGCTGCCCCACATGATTGTAACAACCTTAGCAGAACTGCATTAAGATATATCCATATTCAGATTTAATATTGGGAAACAACTTTGAGATGTTTTAATTTCATTACCCAGGGAGAGGCTTTATAATCCCTATAATATAATATGTTTCATAATTATTGTGATAGAACATGCACATCTATTTGCATTAATTATGTTTATTAATTCCATTTAAGTTATGTTACATACATGGTGATCTGATTATAAATGTGTTTGGGTTTTTTAAAATATATATCTTTAAAAAGAGGCCTTGATCTCAAGGATGAGATAAAGGGTGGTGGGAAAGTGATTTTTGGGGTCATTTGAGATTAAAGCAGGACCAATTTATCATAATGAATACATAGTTTCTATTTTTTAAATTTATTATTATTATTATTATGGTTGCACTTTGAAGTTTAAAATGTTATTCATGATGTTCTCAGATTAATTTATATGGATAAATTGGGGACAGTTTCAGTCTAATATCTCCTCACCTCAAGCCCGTTTATGTTCCATAATATTTTATTCTAAGAAAAAAATCAGAAGCCATATCTCTCAGAAAAGTTTAAAAACCTCGGGGGCTCTCGCTCATTTCGATGCGTAAAGTCGGTACAGACGCTGGGACGTCCCGTTTCAGACAGACGCTGAAAATGGGGGGGAGGAAAAAAAAAACCTGGGTCTCTTCCGCCCACCCGGTCTGCCCCGTGTCCCGTCACGTTGCCTCTGGTGTGTCTGACTCGTCTGTGGGTCCAGCTCCGCCACCATGCTGCTGCTGCCGTCCCGTCCGTCCCCCTACCGGCCGGTGTCGTAACCCCGCCCCCCCTCCTCAATCCCTCTCTCCGTACGGGACCGCAATGATTTAGAAGTTCAGGAATCCCACGTGACGTCACCGGGAGGATGATGTAATGCTTCTGTAAATAGAACGTATTGTAATCTCGCTCCAGTCCAACGTGGTTCCTCTCTGGAGCGCCGCTTGTCCCTCTCTACTTGTAGGTAAGCCTCCGCAATTTACTTCCATTCACCAAACTTTCAACAGCGAGCGCTCGCCTGACGCCGACTCAGTCTGCTGAATGTGTCTGTGTGTGTTTATGTGTTGTTTTTTAACGCTACTGGGAAGTTAACGGAGAAGTTTGGAGCTTAGCGGAGTGTCCCGGTGAAGTCTCATCATCAGGCGGACGAGGCTGAGCGCGAGTGTCTATTTAGGGGGGTGTGACAGCACTCTCCATACAGCTGTGCCGGGCTTGTTTATGAGTTGAACAGGTTGTTAAACGGAGCGGTAGAGACAGGAAACACACCGGCATGTTCTCGGGGACACGTACAGACGCTGACCGGACCATTTGCGGGTCAGAACCGCTGCGTAATTTGCGCTGAATGAGCTCCCAGCCGGCGCGAGCTTGTCGATGTTGTTGACATTCATCCATCAAACATGGCAACTTTGGGAAGTAGAAAGTAAGTAAAGTTGGCTCATTGTTTTAAAAGCTGGATGTTGTAGATGATTCACAAGCACATGGTGGTTTTTAAAACTGTATTATGTCATTCATTGTGACAAGAGGAGGCGGGAAAAAATCTCATGACTTAGTTGCCCCAAAGGTATTAAAAAAATCAACGCAGAGGCTAATCCGTTTTGAATTGGCAACATGTTGCCTTGTCTGTTGTTGGATTTATGTATTAAGGGTGACGTCATTGCGCATTGATGTAACCGCTCTGACAGAAGGTTTTGCTGAAAATGTGCTGAGTGTGCTCATCTTGTACAAGTGCTGCTGAAAGAGGGACAGAGAGGTGAAAAGTGGTGATGGACCTCCAGTTATCTACCCATCTATTTATCTGTTTATTTAAATATCACATTATGTAATGTGGATATAAGGAAGAAGCTGTATATTGCAGTTACTGTACATAGACACCTACTGTCTTTTTCAATAGTTTCTAAGTTACTTATCTATCTCTACCTGTGTTGTTGTGGACACTTGCTTGCTTGATCCATTTTGTTACACACAAACAAACACACGATCACACACACACCTATGAAGTCACCTCTACTAGCAGGGGTTGGAAAATGGGGGCTGAGGCAGGTTCAAACCTGTCAGGAGTAGTCCTCCACTGCAGCCCTCCCTCCGCCACCTCCCACCCTCATTCCTGCTCTCTTCCATTCATTGTGTCCTCCTCCTTCTCTCTCTCCCTCTCGTTCTCTCTCTGCCACTTGCCCTTTCCATTCCTCTCTCCATCACCCTAATGTCACTCTCCAAACCTCCCCCCCACCACCACCAACACCCACCCCACACACTTTCCATTTCTTATGGAAGCATGTACTTTTGCCCTCTCCCTCCTCGCTCCTCTCTTACGCTCTCACTCTTTCCCATAACATCAGGACTCACTTTACTGTCTTCTCAGCGCTTTCTGCTCACGCACACCCAAAGTTTGCTTGAGGGGAAAGCGTGTGTGTACCTGTGAATAAGTGTCCCACGCATTTCTCAACAATTCTCGATCGCTTCCTCCTCCTCCCTGCAACTGTTGGTTAAAGTTAAGCGAGGGGGTCACCCTGTTGACCTCTCTACAAGTGTGTGAGTCCTGTTTGGGGCACACACAGCTCAGAGGAACGCCTGAGGCCAGGGAGTTAGAGGCTTCTTCCTTTCCTCCCAGTGGAAAATGAGGGGTCAGCAGCAGTGGCACTTCAAATAAATCATAATTACCCCCCATCTCTGGTTTAATATCTCCACTGAGGAGCTGGGTTAGCGCTGCATGTGGGTTTATCATTGTGCTCTGTTCTGTGTTTGTGTTATTTTTACCCCGTGACGACTTTATTTTTATGCATAGCAAGTGTGTATTCTCTCATCACGCTTGTATTATTAACTGATGCCCTGTTGAAAGCTTAATCACAACACACTTTGTTCCATAATAACCATAAAAAGTTAAGATCATGATTCCCATACGGCTATGATTCCCTTCAGGTGCTTACACGTTATTAGTAATATGTAATGAATAGTTAGGGTAAACACAAACAGACTGTATTTATTATAGTCCTCGTCCTAATAAAAATGACTCCCTGGCATACACTGCGATGCCGTTGCTCTCCCGCTGGCACCAAAGGGATCATTTTCCTGGAGATAATGTTGTGTCTCTGGGTGAAACATCCATCATCTGTGGCATCGACCTCATTACACACCGCTTCCACAATGAAGACGTGATAATAGGAGTATAACTGTATCATACCAGCTCGGTGCCTGATTTATCTGAGGGCATTGTCTTTGTGTAATTAAAAATATAGAACTTCAGGCTGCCCGCTGAATGAAAGCGTCACACAGGAACTGTGAGCTGAGAGAGAAACTGCAGTTCCCCATATGACGAGGATGCAGGCTAATGTGTTGTTCTTGCTTCTTCTGTTTTGTAGGCTTGTGTATGACATGAATGACAAACAGGACAGGCCTTATGTGTGCGGCGCCCCAGGCTGCTCTCAGGTCAGTTGGATACAGTATGTTTGTGTTACTCGTGCACCAAAACAGCAATAATGAAAATTATTTCGCAGGAAAACGAAGCCTGTGATTATCAGTATCAAACTGGATTATTAACCTGACAGACTAAGATAATTAATTGTTTGTGCCAGAATAGTCATTATCACATGATTATAAACTGTGGACAGGAGGATAATAATAGGATTTTCAAGATTTCATATTTAAGGTTTTATTTGACACATTAAATACAGGGTGGCATTCAAGCATTCATTTATTACTTCTGTGTCATACCAGATTTGGCCCATCCCACATGGCATTACAAGACACTACTGTTTTCCACACACCCTCTGGTCTTGCCTATGTAAAGATTGTGAGAAAGGAAAGAAAACACAAACTTAAAACAAAAATAGTATCCAAATTTAACTGTTCACACAAGGAACGATCAAATATTTACAGATTATCTTTGTTTTCTCTTCTCCCAGGCTTTCTCCAAATAAATGACAAGGTTATACGTTTCGTATGTGAACAGCCGTCTCAGTCTTTTTACATCAACTGTATTCACAAATATATTTTTTCTTGCTAAACAAAGCTCAGTTTAAAACAAAAAAAGGAAAGTGAAACCCTAAATGGAGCTCATTTTCTATATTGTTAAGGCAACACATTGGACAGATTTTGTTTCAGCACTGAAACAAATATGAAACTGGGGTAACAGGTTCTCAATCACAACATTTTGAATGTCAAACTATTAATTTTCTGCATTCTGGAGATTTTTTTGCATCAATTTGTGCCATTTTTCTGTATTAATTTGTCGCGCAAAATGTTTTTGTCAAAACACAGACATCCTCTGGCACTTTCATGTCTTTTTTTGGGCAGGACAAATGCACATGTTCTAAATATTGATCCCCAGAAATGTACATCTGGACTGATCCAATTTTTATCCTCTAGATCAGGGGTGTCCAAACTTTTCTGAATGTGGGCCAGTTATGTGAAAATACCCGGGGGCCAGTTGCATCTCATATCATATGGGTTATTTAAAACGCAAAATGACACACAAATGAGACAAAGGCAACTGTTTAAAGCCTCACTAAACCCAAAACAATGTGCATATATCATACACTCAAGACTGTGCTTAAAGGGCTGGTGTGCAATAAATAATAAGAGTAAAATATTTCTATATATACATTATAAATATACATGTTTCATTCATTTATCATCTGAAATAATAAATATTCTGAAATACTCAACTGACTAAAACCATCATGACTGATTAGTCAGCTATAGGAGGCGTCATCTGATTTATCTGAACATGTCATCATGTTACACAGCTGCACGCATCTCCTCATATCTTTCTCCTTCTGTCGCTGTGCTGCAGCGCTTCCAGTTAGAGGAGCATCTAATCATCCACAGCCACAAGCATGAGATGTCCCTCAAGTTCTCCTCCATCAAGGCGGATACGGCTTTTACTGGTGAGTGAGCGCAGACCAAACCACCTACAGAAAAAAAAAACACATTGCCTGTCTTGTTTCCCACGTTCACTTAGAACTCATATGAAGTTTGTGTGTGCCTTCCTTATCTCCCCGTGACCATGAATAATCTTCACGTTTTCACTGCTATCTGTGATAACCTCGTTTCAGAATCGGTGCTTGATGAAAAAATGATGACGCCACGTTATACAGTAGGAAATCAGATAAGCTCGATACAGGCTTCCTTCCCTCAGATGGTCTGTGCTGTGAAACAGAGCTGCTCGTGTTGCAACATGTTCAGTGTACTCCATCAGATTAGGCCAAACACACTGATGACACCATCGGTGACCGATTTTGATTTAAAAACACAGGGAGTGAGGTGTGCACGGGTCAACATAACCCTTCTTAGATATTTTACTCTTCATTTGGATAATGTTCAAAGTAAAGTGGACAGTGAGGGGGGTGCAGGTGGGTACAGGAGAGAATCTTATACCTCATTTTGCTACTGGATACACCAGTGTTTGACAATGACACTGTATTAGTTTGCTGATTAAGTGAACATATATTGACCAATATCAGTTGGACAGTTAGTTTGATTTATTACTACAAACACTAGGTTACGTCCTGTAAATATTAGGGCTGCAACTATTATTTTCATTGCCAATCGATTAGTTGATTGGGCCATAAAATGTCAGTAAATGGTGAGAAATGTTGATCAGTGTTTCCCAGAGCCCAAGATGACATCCTCAAATGTCTTGTTTGTCCACAGCCCAAAGATATTCAGTTAACTGTCTTACAGGAGTAAAGAAACCACAAAAAAATCACTTTTAAGAAACTGAGAATTTTGACTTTTCTTCTTAAAAATACTCAAACCGATTAGTGGATTATCAAATTAGTTGGTGATTAATTTAATAGCTGACAACTAATCAATTATTCATTGCAGCTCTAGTAAATATGCTGCAGTGAAGCTGAGCATTTTCTTGATTAATCACATAATTCTTTTGTCTGTTAAGTCTCACAAAATAGCCAAAAAAATAGAAAGTAAATCATAAATACCCACTGCCCAAGATGACACCTTCAGATAACTTTTCTTGGCCAATTATTACCATTATAAAATACAGAGAAAAGCGGAACATATTCACAGTTGACACTGGAACTAAAAAAATGTTTTGCATGTTTGCTTGAAAAATTAAAAGAAAACCAAAATAGAAATTCCACATCCGCTTCCACTTATTTTTCCCTTAACAGTGGATAGAAGAAAAGTCATAAAGCCAAACCAAAGAGAACTGATGTATCATGGGAGTCAGTGTGGAGAGTTTGTGTCATTCGATAGTCTAAATGCTGCTGTAGACAGTTTTGTAATTACAGAACTAAGAATTAGGGAAAAGCAGCTTTCAAAAGAACCATAATCAAACAATATGTGTGCACTGCATGTAAGAACAAAGTATTAATGCTGTGGTTCTTACTCTTCTAAGACATTAAATAAAACATATTGCAGCCATTTTAAATGCAAAACAACATTTAAGACATTTTTTTCCCAGGTGCGCGTCACAACTTTAATGCTGTAAAAGTGAAAGCCCCTACGAAGCCGTTCTAGCCAAGCATTGTTCTCTATTGCGCCGCCATGATCCAGACTCATGGTCAGAAAGCTGCCATGTGACACCGTCTGTTACCATAGAAACAGCTGTCCATCTGGATGTAAGCATGAGCACCTAACCTCTGCAGACTCTCCCTCTGCTCTCTCTCTATATCTCTCTGTCCTGCAGCCTGTCACGCCTCCTGCAGGAAATCTTATGTCAAAACAAAGAGCCTGGCTGACCTTTGACCCCTGCATGTTTAGACGGCTCAAAGAGACGGGCTGATGTTATCACAGTGAAAGACAGAGAGCGGCGGCCGAGAGGAGGCTTGTTTCTCCTCTTGGCATTGCAGTGTGGACGGCAGGGCTGCGATACATGAATGTCTCTTCGTCTTTAACCCTGTTTGTGTATTTGTGTGTGATGCTTCCAGACCAGACGCCAACGCCAACAAGATTTTTGCAGAACTGTGAAGAGGTTGGTCTGTTCAAGGAGATAGAGGAGGAGTTTCTTCAAGCACAAGAAGAGGAGAAGTGCAAACAGGTACATTTCACACAACATTTTAAACCAAAAAGTAGCAGAAACTCTAATATTTTAATATTCTGTCTCTGGCTGATGATAGCTTAAAAAGAACAAGAATCAAAACGCAATGTTGACTTGTGCCGTATTGCTGATAGTTGTTTGCTTGTGAGGTCTGTCAGGTTAGCGTTTTGAGTGACACTTGAGTGTGAGAGAGATAAAAGCAGTCAGACCCAATTAGACGACTGCAGATATCTGACCTGCTGCGAGGAAAGACACACCGGGCGATCACATTCTCCCTTGCAAATTAAACAGCTAGACATCAAACACACAAGCACGTGCACACACACGCACTTTTGCGCGCATGCACACATCAAAATCACCTCAGATCACAAACAACACACTAACTGAAAGCAGATACTGCCAGTTCAAAATGCTCCCAGCTGACTGTCGCTCCCACTTCTCGCCACAGACGCTGTCTCACAATGGGCCGTCCTGTATGAACCAGCAGCAGCTCAAACCCCAGCTTCAGCTCCAGCACCCACCCCAGCCTCAGCACCCACATCCCCAGCCGCCGCTGCACCATCCCCAGACACATCCCCTGCAGCACCCTCAGTCTCATGGCCCCTTGATGGGCCCCAGCTGCAGCCTGGCTGCCCAGCAAGCTCTGTCCTCCTCGCAGTCCGGATCAGTCATCACCCAGGCTCCTTCCACCCTCACACACTCAGGGTGAGTACGGCTGCATGCACACATGCATACCTAAAGGCATCCATACACATGCAGTAAAGATTTTACTTCATCTGTTCATCCATGGAGCAACACTCCGTCTCTTCATCACACACATATTTCCTTTTAATGTTGCCTTTTCTCGCTCTTTCTTCCTCTCCTTCACCCTGTCTCGCCCATCCTGTTTTGGACGTATTATAACTCATTCTGTCTGGCACAGACCGGCATTTCCCCCTGCATAATTTATCACGGCACTAATGAACTGAGAGAGAGGAGGGGAAAAAAATCAAACATCAATTTACTGAGAGAACAAAGTCGTAGCAAAAGAGATGGAGAACCGCTGCACGACACCCACTCAAACCCACTGACACTACCCACCCTGCCACCCAAACACTGCCTCTGTTATGTCTGTTAAGACTCAGAACCAGAGTCTCTCCGCGCCTGTGCGGCTCCCATGGCTCCCTGGTTATCACCCAGTTCAACAGACAGATTAGAGGAGTCTCTGTCTTTCATCTGACCAGCTCCCAGCAGCTGCTTTCCCTCTTCCTGACAGTTTAACTTTGGATTTGGATTTATGTCATCTGAGTATCTCATTAAATATACTGTGGGTTTAATGAAAAATGTCACACCAATTTAACTCGCAGCGTGCTGTTTGATGTGAAAAATGGTCTTGTTATATTTTAGCCATGTCAAATTAAGATTTATTAAATTAATCCCCAATTAAAATTCCACATGACTTCAGGCAATGGAAATAGCAACATTGTGGCTGACAATACATGCAGCTCCTTAACTGTCTTATACATATATAAAGATACATCTACAAATAAGCAGATACACATGCATATACATATCCATGTACATACACTCATATACATAGGAATTTCTTCAGTCATACAACAAAACAGACGTAGCATGTATTTACTGAGTAACATAATTAACTGTAAAAATTAACAGCATTGATTTAGTGCAGATTTTATACACAACATTTATACGTTCCACAGTTTTAATCTAACGTGCATAGTTTGCAATTGGTAATTCTGCTGGATTAGGATAAATATTTCTAATTATAAGTATTTAAAATGTATTTTTATTCCAAGAAAAATCAGTTTTTGCTGCATTTTATTTTGCTCAAACTTAATTTTTCTCAAACACTTGGGCTTAAATTAACACTTAAATTAACTTTATTTATTCCTGAAACTTCTGTCAGCACTTTTCAGCTTCTTTCCCTAAATGTATTGCGACTGCCGCTTCTGCTCTTTTAGTATTTTAATCATTTCAAAAGTTTTCAGCATAGTTATCACCTAATAAATCAAAATGAGACGTTTCATTACTACATTTGTAACACTGGCAAATGTCTTCTGGACATTTTTAATGCCTTTATTGGAAAGTAGAGACAGACAGGAAATAAGAGGAGAGAGATAGACAAGAGAATGACATACAATAAAGGTCTCACTTCACATGGTTGGTGCCTTAAACCCCAGCTCACCAGGACGCGTCACATTTGTAGCACTGTTCTTAATTCTTTGGAGCCTAAGGAGGAATTTTAAAGCTTCTCTTATCTCACCTCTCAGACTTACAAAATAAAAGCCCTCTGATTCCTCCTTGCAACACATATTGTAGATAAACAACGCCTCAGTCACTCCCTACAGTTGATCAGATGAACCAAGTTACCAAAAGTAAGTCAATGACATAATAAGCTCCACACATCTGTCCAGGACCAGACAGGACAGGACAGGACAGTGGGGAGAGTGCCGACGCTTGATTGTGGTACATAAATCAGTGCCAGCTGAATCCAGACAGCATGTTAGTCAGTGAGACCAGCTAAGTGTTACTAAATGAACCATGGATCGTGTGTCTGACTGTTTCCCCTCATGTTTACGACCGGTTTCCATAGCGACCTGGTCTCTGAGTGTCTGGCTCTTGGCCCGGTCGAACTGTTGTGGTTACGTTAGGAAATGCTGTTTTGGTTTGTCTGTACTTTGTTGTATGTTAAAACGGGCCGCATACCCCAGATTCAGTGATGACATCATTGCTGATGACCTCAGCGCGGCCAGTGAGGCCCACGCCGTCCGATTGGCTGAGAGCCAGAGCGGTTAGGTCAGCACATGGCACCCCGGGTCTCTACATCCCCCGCTGTGATCCCTGAGCTTCTCTCCTCCCTCTCAAGCTGTCACTTTTTCCCATATCTCTGTTTTCTTTCACTTTTTTCACCTCATAGTTTCCATCGTCGTTGCTTCACCTCAGACTTCTGTTTACGCCTTTTTTTTCCACATACAATAACATTTTCCTTTTTTTCATTCAATGGATGATTTGTTCAGTTTTAAAGTGTCGTTTCACCTAAATCATGAAACAGCATATTCTCTCACTCTCATTAACTTCTAGTGGTTTTCAGCTTTGTAGATAGTTTAGATTTTATGTGACCACATTTACCCCTTTGAGATGTCTTCCTCCTTCCAGAGTTGCCAGGTTTGACTGAGACCAAACGGCCCAATAAGAACCTCAGATAGGCCTGTCTTCTCCCCATTTTCTCCAGAGGGGTGTGATGGCATTTTGTTAAACAACACACACATTTCTGCAGCTTTGTTGCAAATGTACCTGCATCCAGACAACACTCAGATCCTCCTATTTTTGTGGCATAATAGGAGTGCAAGAAGAAATATGAGTCCGAAGACATGCCTCAAGATTTTTTCTATTTAGGGCCGCAACTAACAAGTACATTTACCAATCTATCGATTATTTTCTTGATTAGGTGTTTGGTCCACAAAATGTTAGTGAAAAATGTTGATCAGTGTTTCCCAAAGCCTAAGATAACGTTTCTTAAATGTCTTGTTTTGTCTAAAACCCAGAGATATTCAGTTTACTGTCATAGAGGAGGAAAGAAACAAGAATATTTTCACATTCATGAAGATGGAATCAGAGACTTTCCTGTTTGTTTGTTTTTTAAACTTACTCCAGCAGATTAATCAATGATCAAATTAGTTGTCGATTAATTTGATAGTTGACAAGTAATTGATTGATCGTTGCAGCGCTAATTCTTTAAGTATAAGTTGAGGCAAACTCAAAACCACCACAGTTACAATTATGAGACAGTATATCTTTTTAAAATGATTTATTTTCTACATTAAACAGATGAAACAGATTTTACAAGGCTTTTATCACACAGTCATGAATCAATAATAATTTGAATAGGGAAAAATAGCCAGATTTAACTGCCCAAATTACAAAAAAAATACATATTTATATTTCTACTCACCTAATCAAATGATATGTTGCCCATTTTGGATGAAAACAGACAATTCTGGCAGCATATGCTCCAGAATGGAACTTAAATTGTGGGTGTTCACTGAACTGAAAAAGGACTTTTAAAGATTTTAAACTTGAAAAAACTCTTTCCAGAAACACGTGTCCCCATTATTTCGGGTAATACACAAAACAAGTTTTCATTCAGCAGACAGAAGCTCCAATGAAAACTGTTCTGAGTGAGGTTTGTCAATTATGCAGAGTAACAGGGACAAGGTTTGAGCACCCCCAAAAATCCAGTCACCTCCACTGTATTGGGAGACAGAAATCCAGTGCATTGAAACCTCTTCTATCCTCTATCACGGCATTGATTCATGTCATTTATTTATCCTTCGTTCCCACATTGATCTTTTTTGTCTATCCATCTCAGCCTCACCCCCATCTGCCATTAAAGCTATAAATGTTTCAACTTGCACCTCTCTCTGAACTGGGTTAGTGAAACTTTAGCTGTGGATAGCTCTCTGGCATGACTCGTCCCTCTCTCCCTCTCTCTGTGGCTGACCACAGGCCGGTTCCCGGGCCGCTGTCATCCCTCCTCCACATGCGGAACAGACACAGACAACCGCTGCCAGCCTCCTTACCTGGCACGCTTCCAGACCCCGCCATGCAAGGGGCATCTGCTCAGCACATGCCCGTAAGTTTGGGAGACTCACACACACACACATTTGCATTCAGACACGCGTGCATTATGATTTATAGATGCAGGTATAGTGGCCAAAGTGGTCAAGATCCCCGAGTTAGAAATATTCATGGCTGACAGAAAAAATCACTTCGCTCTTGTGTATGAATTAATCAAAAGTGTCAAACTCCTAATGGATGTGACCTTGTGGGGAACTCTTTATACCTGAGGTTATGTATGTGCTGAAGCTTTTTCTTGTCACGGTTGAAAGGTTATTTTTGTATCAATTTCTTTCCTTCTTCAGATAGAGAAGCAGATGTCGTGTATAATGGGTATACCAGGTCCTGTACACAACCCCTCCTGTTCCTCACCTCAGGTACAGACCAGACTGATATTTTCTTACTGCTTCCTACTGTTTCTTCCTTTCTCCTCCGGTATGAACACTATTCTTTCGACTGTATGAGCACAACATATATTATATGACAACACAAAGTAAAGCTGGACCCCCCCAAAATTCCTATGTCAGTTGCTCACCTTGTGTTATGATGACTTTGTGAAAAGAAACTTAGTTTTTCTTCTGGTGGCACGGTGGAGCAGTTAGCATTGTCGCCTCACAGCAAGAGGGTTCCTGTTTTGAACCTGGGGTGGGGGAGCCCTTCTGTGTGGAGTTTGCATGTTCTCCCTTTGTTTACTCTGGGTACTCCAGCTTCCTCCTAGCCTGGTTCCAGACCATAGACCCCACCCACTCAACTGAGTAGGCTTGCATCTCTGGTCTGGCATACTGCAATGAATTTGCGATTTATCTCGTCCAAACGATGGAAGGACCAATGAACGCCGGGGGTGGGGGCGGGTCTAGCGATTAGCCAATCAGCGTCACGCTAATGGTGACCGCTGCAGATCCTACAGACCACATTAACGATGCTATCGAGGTATTTCGCCACTACTCGCGTTAATGGAGGACCAAATTAAGGAAGCTGCTAAACTGGATTTAATGGCAATGCAGCTGGGCGTGCACGACGACGGAGACATTTTAAACGGGTAATGCTCGCTTGTGTTCGGCACCCCCGAGGCTGGATACTAAATGACGTCAGATTCTGGGTGAGTCGTTGATCTCTACTGATTGGTTAGGGAAAAATCAAATTCCCTCCCCCTTGTAAATCGCCTTCAATGGAGGCGATGTCAGACTGAAAGTTCTGGGAGCTTCAGTCTGACACTCAGGCTAGCTTCCTCCCACAGTCCAAAGACATGCAGGTTAACTGGTGACTCTAAATTGTCCGTAAGTGTGAATGTGAGTGTGAGTGGTTGTCTGTCTCTGTGTTAGCCCTGTGATAGTCTGGCGACCTGTCCAGGGTGTACCCCGCCTCTCGCCCAGTGTCTGCTACGACAGGATCCAAATCCAGATCTTGGGAGAGAAACAAGCAACCAGGGCTATGGAAACAAGCCCAAAAGAAGCGACTATCATACATTTGGTGGCGTTTAGAGAGCAAGCCCAAATAAGCAACTACACTTTAGAAACAAGCCCAAAAAACCACAACCCGCGACTACCAATATTTGTTAGCGACTTTACAAAAAAACAAGCCCAAAGTCGCAGCTAATAAGCGGACTTGGCAACCCTGCAGCTTGTCCTCCTCACATTTCTTCCATCCTCCTGCATGCTGATGTGGGATGTATCCCACCTCTCATTGACTGATGCTCTTTGTCAGTCGTGTCAGACTTCTCCAGTTTTCTAGCATGCCAGATATCCAGTCTGAGTCACAGATGAGGGGGCGACTTGCTCGTAGGCTTGTTCACACATGAGGACTCGTCGTGGCAGACTATCTGCTGACTCACCTCCGACCCAAGGTGGCTCTAAAGATCCTCTGTGATGTCAAAATCGCGGTGAAAATCGTGTAGATCCTCTGTGATGTCAAAATCGCGGTGAAAATCGTGTAATGTGAACTAGCCTTTAGTTGCTCACTTTACAGCAGGAAATGGCACTTAATGATAAAAGGTGTGTGCTGGAAATTTACTGTACTTAAAAATATAGTGTTTTTTTGTTTGTTTTTTTTGTTTGCGAGTCACTTGAATGGGCCCACGACCCACTTTTGAACTGCGACCCACCCAATGGAAACCACTGCCTTAAAGGAATACACAGAAACACAGATTCGCTTTACAACGGAGATTTAGTCGTAGATTTATACCATATTTGTACAGTGAGCATGGCGCTACCACTTGCAGCTGGTGAGCTCACTAACTGACATGTTATATTGCTTTTAATTCAGCCCTGGTCCACACATACACAGGTGATTTTAAGAACAAAGCTTTTCCCTCCTCAGTTCTCAAAAAAAAAAAAAAAAATCAAATCCACACAAGCACTGTCGAATGAAAACTCGAAAACACAGTTGAAGCACTGTGAGGAGCTGACAAAAGCCAGACCTGGAGGGCTACCTGGAGCAGTGACCCCTGTAAGACATTCTGACGCCTCTGTTCCTCCACATAGTCAAACAGTAACTGTGCATTTATATATAAACATGTTAAAAGTTCTGTTAGCAAGGTTAGAGGCAGCACTATTTTGGTCACATTGGCCATTGCACGAAATGTGAAGCATGACAAAGAAGATAACAGCGTGCACTCTGACAACACAAGCCCAAAGCTCCGTTTTCCGTGTCTGCACTGACAAAAGAGTCTGAAAATCTTCACCCTGGATGAAGTTTTATACAAGGTCTATTTTCAGTGACCTAAAATTCAGCTTGCTCAGGCATCAGATGCATTTTCAAATATACCTGTGTACATATGAACTAAAAACTGAGGAGCAAAAATAACAATGTGCAGTTTCACTGGGGGACAGACTATTTCCTGGTTCTAGTACTCAATAGATTCAATTGTTGTCTTCATATTTTTGTGTACATTTTTGTAGAGATTACAATGAGACAGAACATGTTAATTTAGAGGTGCTGGTAGGCAGATTTTGTAAACTTTGGACAGAGCCAGGCCAGCTCTTTCCACTCTTTATGCTGAGATAAACGAACCATCTACCAGCTGCTTGCCTTATATTTAACAGACAAATGTGAGATTGGTAGAAATGTTAGCATCTAATTCCATGCCAGAAAGTGAATACGTTTATTTCCCAAAATGTCGAACTATTCCTTTAACTGTTAATGATTCCACCGTTCTCATCTCTACCCTAAAATTAAGGCCACAAAACACACTATGCCTTTGGCTTAATCCTTTCTAATCAGGATGGACAGGAAACAGAGTGTAACTCTACACTCTAACACACACACACACACACACACACACAGGTCCGCATCGCAGGAAGTCACAATCTACATGCTCTCCCTGGCCTTCTTGGTTGTTTTATTTTCCTTGTGTCAACATGCTCTCAATCTCTCCCCTTGTAAATTTTATATTTCCTCTTTCTAGGTGCATGTAGTATGAATTGTTAAATATATGTGTGCTATCAAAAGCAACTTCAAAGGGAAAACTGTGAAATCGCCCTGCATCCACGCACACACACACGCACACACACAGGTTATGACTTCATGTGAAGAGCTTGTATATAGAGTGGCAAAAGAAAAGTGGTTTCAGGTTTCAGAGCTGCTCAGGTCGCAGGTTCAAATCTGAACCTCTCTTCTTTGTACACACACATACACACACACACACACCTCTTCTCCAGACCAATATAATTTTATTCTTTTGTAATTTAGTCTCGTCAAGGTGTTGTGTTTTGCATTTCCAAGGTGTGAAACAGGACTCCGCTTCTGTAAAACCACAGGAGGTGTATTAACATGCCTCGTCGTCGTACAGTAACTCCACACTCAGCTGAAGTGGAAAAGTAAACGTTTAACAAGTGGATCAGTGTTTCATGTACAGTTCTGTGTCTTCATTCACTGATCCCTCCAGACAGAAATATCAACGTGGTGTGTCATCCAGGCCAAGGAGACCCATGATGTAATCACAGGCCCCAGTGTCAGGGTGTTTCTATGTAGTAAACAGAGCTGAAATACTCGTGTCCCGTCCTGCTCAGTGTGTGCGGCTGTGCGTGCGTATGTGTGTTTGACTGGCAGCCTGGCTGGCTGGCAAAGCTGGCACAGACAGCGCGGTGACCTCATCCTTGGCACCCGCTAAATGTGCTCCCTTTTTTCGTCGTTGAATGGTTGAAGAGGGGGAAAAAAAATCTGCTTCTTCTCTTAAAGAAATATTGTGTAACAGGGAACAGATAGCAATATTGCTGGGGAGGGGTGGGGGGGTGATGTCATGCTCTAAACATGACCTCTCCCTCTCTCACCGTCTCCTCTGCTGAGTGTAGGAGAAAGGTGAGATGAGGTTTAATTTAGCTCTTACAGTCTGTTTAGTCAGATGATACGCGGGAATGATAAAGTGTGAAGGTATCAAGCTTCAGACTGCAGCATTTATTGGAACACATTATCCCTCTTATCTACGCTGGTTTTCACGCTTGTGGATAATTAGGAGAAAAGGCGATGATGGGCTAAGTGGGACACTGTGGCTGATCATTTTAGTTTTGAGACACGCAGAGGTACAACACTGTGGGAACTGGTCACAAAGGCTTGTTTGACCTGAAGTGGCCTGTAGGTTAAATAGCTTATCTGCTGTTACCAATTTAGCCGCTGTTGGGGGTCGAACATACCCCACCCAGTATGAGAGAGATGGAAAATGTTTATGTATATCCACAAGCTCTTCATATAAGTGTTTAGCTTAACACACATCAGCTCAAACGTGGCTTCATAACCAGGTGGGGACCACGGCGACAGCAGTGGGCAGTATTTAAACATACTGTTGGTGAGATATGTGTTTAGTCTGTGTGTTTTATCATTTGTGTGTCACATCAAGATACTCATGGAAACAGGATTTTGTGTTTTCTCAATTTATCCTTTTTATAGGGAAAATTAAAACTGATAAATTAATGTGCTGAATTTTACAACCTATACTTCTATAAAATACTAAAGATGGCTTAAATTTGTCACATGTTCCTGTACGATGGTATCCAAAGGGCTCGTAAACAGACTGATTGTCTCCAATAAACGGGAGTTAGAGAAGTTGACTGAATATAACCATACACTCTGTGAATGATTTAATGCATTGTAAAAGTTGCAGAAAAAGATTAGACCACACTAATATTATTAGTAAGATACTATTTGGAGAATAAGATTTTAGGTGGCTTTTATTTCATTTCATTTTATTTTATATGATTTTATTTTATTTTAATTATCAATAATTTATTAAAATTGAGAATTTTGTTCAAAGACCTTTTTTTTAGGTTGATGATGTCATAAAATACAACAAAAGACATTCAAAGCTTCATTCAAAAACCTCAACAGAAACTTTGAGTGTTAAAGAATTACATTATCTAAGAGATATGGAAATGATGTTGCAAAGAACATTGTTGACCTCTATGGCCACAACACACTCAACTAACTGGGACACCTTTGATTTAAAGGTGGTCTCTGTCTAGTTACCAGGAGTTCAGGCGTAATGTGTGTGAGTAAAGTAGGGTAAAGGGCTTTGAGGAGGTGAGATTTGTAATGAAAAATCACCATGATCCAGGCTATAAAGGTGTTGCCAAATCCAGTCCTCCAGTGCTTCAATAAGAGAAATCCATTATATACATTTGTCTGCCTCTAGTTACATAATGGCCACGGCAGAGGCCCTTTAATGCTCAGAATACAAATGATCATAACATGACATGCATTAGAAAATGATTCACCAGGGTGGTAGAGCTGTAGTTAACAGGATCTGAGGCATCTTCGCCCTTCTTTAATAATAGATATACACAGGCCTAATAGACGGAGGTTGGAGGAACTTGTTTGCCCACAGGTGTTAAAATCTTAAGAGCGTCCTGTGTCCCATTTCCACGGTATGCCTTGACTCAGCAATATCTCCTTTTTTAACTATAGTACCTCCTCAGTTTAGGCAGGGTTCTCAGCTGATCGCCATAGGGACACAGCGTGACATCATCCTCAACATCTTTTGATGGTAGCTTGGCTGTTTAAAAATGTCAGGTTTATGCAGGATGTCCTGTGTCTTGCTACGATTCTCTCTGACCAATAAGTGATCTGCAGTGATCAAACTTCACCTTCTAATTTTGGCTCAGCTTGCTTTTAACCTTTACTACAGTGGTGCCAAAAAAAGTACCAGGTACCAGTGACTGTTCACAACTTTTAGTAATGGAAAACCAAAAAAGAAGGAGTCAAGCTGAGTAGCGCTGTGCCACACCATGCAGTGGAAATCTGGCGTGATAAAATCCAACCCTAAATCCATGTAGGCTCAGCTGAATTGAAGTCGTTTTAAATTCATCAATACACAAAGGTTATCTAGACCCCAGTGTTTCCACCAGTACCCTTAGATGTGGGCGGGGTTGTTGTCACTCACTGCTGCATCCAGCACTCGCTATATTTCCTCCTCACCGGCGACACAGATGGAAGTCTGCACCTCGTTTATCGTGACCGTCCTCCACTGACTAGTCAACAGACTGCAGTGTTCACAGCTCCACCTTTTAGTACCAGATCTGTGTGCTAGGTACCCCAGCAGAGGGGGGACCAAAACTGGGGATGGTACAGAACAGTTCCATTGGTACCATCCACAACTTTTCACAACGGAAACGGAAAAAAAGTGTACCAAACTGAACCGTACCATACTGCTCGGTGGAAACAGGGCTTGAATTTCACATATGAAAATAACTTGATTGGCCCCACATGTCCCAGGGTGCACCTGGGGGATTTTAAAAACAGATGCAACCACTCTTCTTCTTATGTCCTCTTATACCATGTTAACCGGCCTTTGAGATAGTTGAGAGTTGAAAATGTCTGTAACATTCCTAGAGGCCATAATAAACTCAGAAGGAATGTGCAGTTTAAATGAGAGGATGTGAAAATATACAGGTTATAATGAGAGGGTCAATTACTGAGGCTCCTCTGTGGTTATCTTTCTTTTAAAGACATGACATGTACAACTCTTTGTCTGTGGGTTTAGAAAATATCCCATTTATAGTATATGTGAAGTTTGCCTGTTGTACATCGGTTTAGGTGATTGTCCTGCACATGTGCTAGAATTAATTATGTATGTTGAATGCTTTGTACAGTACATCACATTTGTACTTATTCAATCTTTTTATCTCCTCTCAGAGATCCAAACAGACGCTGGGCCATCATTTCCCGCAGCACCACCCAGCAATGGTCGGCATCAACAACCCCGTGACACCCATGGGTCACATGATGGAGATGATGTCACAGCGTCATCAGGCACCTCCACTACAACACCACCATCATCCTCATCATCCACAGCTTCCGGCTCCACCCCTCACCTTCCAACAGCGATGCCATGCTCCACCTCCGCAGCATCTCGGAGGCACCCATAGCCACCACGCTCAGGCTCACCAAGCACCTCCTCCTCATCTGCACCAGGGCTCGCCTCCTGCACCTCCCCTGTCTGTTCCGGCACAGGTACGGATGCTTTATGTTCACTGATCAGCTTAGTGATGATGCACCTGGTGTCATGTTTCTGCATTCAGGCACTTTTAAAATGTTTTTTTGTTTTGCAGTTATCACCAGTTGCACAGCAGATGCAGCCCTCCCATCTACCCCACTCCCAGCATGCAGTGCAGGCAGGTGGTAGCTGCAGCGGTGGAGGAGGGGGCAACCGTCGCAGGAGGACAGCAGAGCAGGACCCTGACGAGCGCAGGCAGAAGTTCCTGGAGCGTAACCGGGCCGCAGCCACCCGCTGCCGACAGAAGAGGAAAGTGTGGGTGTCGTCGCTGGAGAAGAAAGCTGAAGAGTTGACGCACACAAACCTGCAGCTACAGGTGAGACACGCTCTGTGCACGCACACAAGTACGCACCATCTGCACTTCAAGGATACTTAATGCTTCTCTGTGTGTTTCCAGAACGAGGTGACGTCATTGAGGTCGGAGGTGGGTCAGCTGAAGCAGATTCTGCTCACCCACAAGGACTGTCCCGTCACCGCCCGGCAGAGAGAGGCACAGGGGTACCCCAGTGAGTAAAACCTCCTACCCTGCTCCCCTTCGCTAGAAATCTCAGCAGCTTTTCCAGACGCCTGACACCAGTCATCTCCATCCACCAATGAGGGTATAACTCAGATACCCTGTATGTGCACATAAAGGAATACTCCATGGCTACATTTTGCTACCTGTCAGCACACACAGGGACCTTAAACTGTTTCTTAAAGAGAGCAGCTGAACAGCACTTAAGAGTAAAGACTCAGCTTTTAACCCCACAGTCTCCAAATATGAGTACATGCACTTTTATTCCTACAGAGAGCCAATCAGAGGAAAGCACTGCACTCTCAATTCAAAGGAATGCATTTTTCATTTCCATATTCATACTCATTTAATGAACCAGATCTTGTTGGTATTTGAAATAAAGTGCAATTCAAAATTCTGGCGTTTTGCCGTGCAGACCAGCTTGCACTCCAGGCAGACTAACGTTAATGGTTAATGGTATGTGACCCTAAAATGAAAGAAAAAATACAGCACCTTGTGGCCTAAATGGAAGCAGCCATTATGTTTTAAGTGTTCAGAGAACAAAGACGGATGCAATATTGGCATGTTCGTATATTTCTATTGTTGTCTTTTTACCTGTATGTACAGTATTCATTTGTTAAAATAAAAGAGATATTTTCCTTTAATTCGAGCCGCAGTGGGTTTTCATTCATCTGCATGCACATGCTCACAAACCCTGCCCACACAACGGACAATCCACACAGGATCAGTGACTCTGATTGACAGCTGTCTCTGTGTCCAGCTGCAGGGGTGAGCCCAGGAGGAAGTCCCACCCCTGTAGGTCCTGGGTCTCATCTGCAGGCCGTCCAACACAACAGCATCTCCACCTCATCGACAGCTGGAGGCGACACAGGGCACGACCTCCGGCCTGGACGCTAGCCCTCGCCACATAGAGGAGGGGTGAGGGACTGGATGGCTGAATCCTGCCAGACTGAATTATCTCTCTGTCATAACTTCACTAAAGTCTCACTCAGCTGTGGATCTCTTTACATTGTAGATGAAATACTGAACTGGATAGGTGAATTCATAAATCCATGTGAACACTGATAACATTATTATCATCTTTCTTTTCTGGTTGGAGAGGAAACCAGAACCACATACTGATACATTTCCATAACAGGTGCAAAAAAAAACCTTTCCTGAAAGCCTTGTTAAAAACTGTGATGGTTACATGGCAACTGGATCCTGTGTTTATTCAGAAAATGTCTGTTTCTGCTCACACGAATCTCACCATTGCCTCACTGACTATGCACGCGCACAATCGAAACACATCTTGTCAGCATCTTTTGCTCTTATATCTTGCACTAATTTAAAAACAAACAGCCTATATATTAGTTTTATATTTCTAACTGAGCATCTGCATACCTTATGCCTTCTCTCTGGTGCAGATGCAGCTATGTATTTTTCTATAAATAATTCATACTAAGACAAAAATGTTTAAGATTTAAAGTCAAGCCCATGTCTGTCTTGGAAAGCCATGATTGTAAAACATGATTGTACAGTATTTTCTTTCAGGCACTTTTTTAAACTGCCCTAAGACACTAAATGACTATAAACTGCACCTTGTGTCTCAATCCCTGTCAGTTAATAAAAAAAAACTCTTATTCTGGTATTTCCTTGTGTTTTTTAATTGTTTTAAAATGTTTTCAATCGTATAAAAGTCTCTAAATTAGTGATGGTGAGCAATGAGACTATAGTTTGTTTGTGTGCGTACAGTATGGTCTAGTCTGCCATCTAGTGACTGGTTGTGTTAGTGGTAGTCGACTGTAACAACTGGAGTGGTCAGCAAAGATCACAGCCTGTTTTATGTTTTGCCAGTACAATCATATCTAATACACAAAGACACATTTAAAAATAGTCTTTATGAATTCATTTAAATGTTTAATTTGTTTGATTATATCCACCATCAGTAAAGGAAAGCGCTCCAAACTTAAGGACTTAATTTTCCAACTGTAAACTCTTTAACGCACAGTCTTAACATGTCTTTATGTCAAAAGCTTTTCGTTCTGACATCTGGAGCGCCTAGTGATGTGAATATACTTTGCATCCATGGAATTGTGCATCCATGTGTGTGTGTCCATGTGTCTTTGTGCGTATGTGCCTGATTTGGAGTGAGTGTGGGAGGCACCCCACCCTGTCTACTCAAACAAAGGGACTGCTTAACTATTACCAGACCTCATCTTGACACGCATGCAAAAGCACGGATGCACACACACACATTTGCTCGTCTAACATATTATTGCTATTATCTTCCCCACCCTCACACATTGTTTATTTCTCCCTCTAAAGCACCAGAAATCAGTTGCAGCAGGGAAAGAAAACTCATTAATTGCTCCATAGATAAAAATATGAGGAATATGTTAGAGCTGATATTGCCGGTCAATAACAAGTGACCCATTCTGGTTTTAAAAATATCCTGAAACATGTATCGTACCACTCACATGCCAAATGATTTCTGAGCAGCCCTGCAGTCCTGAAATTAATATCTGTCCGGCTTAGCTGAGGCATATATGGTGTGTAAGCGGAGCAAAACACAGCCCCGGGTTCAAAAGGCTGATTCAAGTAATCCTTATTTCTATAAATGTATATATTCCCCCTATCTCAAGAAATATAATCCCCTTGTGCTTAACATTCCTAGTGGCTTATGTAACCGATATTTTAAAGCCACAGATACAGTAACATCTACTATAAAGGTAAATCATCCATAAAGACTCCAATGACAAATCAGTCACATTGTTGGGGATTTTACTTCTTCATGTAATGCAGAATTTTATATAAAAAAGTATAAAACATGATAGATGACATGATACAAAACAAGTGTCATTGTTTTTTTTCCTGCCAACCAGCAGCCATCATTACACGCTGTACAAACATGAGACAATATGATGTCTCTGAACTCAACATTAGCACCATGGTTGAAATCAGTGATCAATCATTGATGTGAAAACACACACACACACACACACACACACACACACACACACAAATCACACTTTTAAGAGCACTCGCAGGTGCAAGGAAATGAAAGAGGAAAGGCACAAAGCAGGAAGAGGACGTGAGAGGGATTAGACTTCCTCTGATGTCTGAAAAGGCACTGATGATCTCAGCTGTTCTAAAGTCACTTTTAAAGTTATTCTTATGGTCCGACAAGAATCCAAAACACAAAATGGTGGGATTGTTGACTTGGTTTGATCACAGCAACAAACACACCTGTGTGTTTAATATGATAGTGGTGCGTCAGGAGAGGGGACTTTGTGTTTTGCAGCACAAGCAATACACATGTCAACATTGTTAGAGTTTTCATGGTGTAGCTCTAGTCAGTGAATCTCTGCATGTCACTGTCTCTGTGAACACTGTTCGTGTCCAGAAAGCGGTCGCAAGGGAACTCAATGAGGTCCCCTTCCTCTAGTGGTGCAAGTCGGGCTGGGCGGCTGCTTTGGTAGCTGGTGAAGTCAGCGGACACTGATGCAGTCGCCACGGTGGGACGGAACGGTCGCCTGGTGGAGTACATGTGCCTCACATGCACGGCCGTCTTCCTCCTCTGCAGCCTCCTTTTCAGGCTCCGCCCCAGCCAGACCCCGCCAATGACCAGCAGCAGCACAGCGTTCCCAGCCAGTGTGGCCACCGTCACCAGCTGGAGGTCAGAGGTCAGCAGGCCTCCACGGCTGAGTCCCTCCGGGAGAGTGACGAGCCCTGCGCAGTGGTCACGGGGTGCAACTTGACACACAGATCCTCCTACTACTCCCTCCACGCAGACCATGTAGGTCACATCTGAGCTGAGTTCTCTAAGGGTTACAGAGCGAGCTGTGCCACGAGCGTAAACATAGCGGGGGAAACGTTCTGGAGTGCCAAAACGGTCGAACAGAATCCTGTAGTGGACTTCATCTAGGCCAGGTCCAGATCCTGGTGTGTAGCGGTGATGATCCCTGGTGGTCCAGTAGATGGTGACAGTACTAGATGTCACTTGATCCACTGAAACATTAGTGATAAAATGGCGGTTGAACACACAAGGATCTGTGATTACAGGTAGAGCCTCCTGATCTGACCTCAGAAGGTCGAACTTTTCTCCTGACTGGACTGAAGAAGTGGTGGTGAACCCTATGTTTGGATCAGTGGAGCTTCTGTCCTGGTTTCCAGCAAGACCTTGAGTGGAAGTAGGTGCTGGATCAGTTTTGGAAATGACATTTGACCTTCGTCTACCTTTGGCACGTTTCCCAGCAGCCTCAGCAGCAGGTTGTGATCTTGGACTGAGTGACTCTTTCTTTGGTTTCTTCCTTTGCAGAGAGGAGGCTTCTGCCATCTCTAGACCCCCTTGGTCTCCCTGGATTTCCACCTCCACCTGTCCCTCTCTCTTCCTTTTCTCTCCCCCATTCCTCATTGTGACTCCATCCCTGCTGCCCTGTCTCAAATCTACACCTTCTGCCTCCTCCACCTGGCCTTCTTCACCTCTCCCCTCCTGATTTATTATATCCGCAGTTCCTCCCTCTTTCCCCCCAACCTTTACCAACACCCCACCTCCCCTGCTCTCCTCAGGCCCAGCTTGGCTCCTGCACAAGTGGGTCCAGTTCCCGAGGGGCTGCAGCTGGGAGCTGTTCACATAGTCCAGATATTTCCCCCTCAGAGTTGCTGGGTGATGACACTTTACAAAAACAGTTAACAGTTTGCCCTGAGAACGCGCAGCAGTCATCCATCTTTTCAGCTCCTCCAGGCGACAGTCGCACGTCCAGTTGTTGCCGTGGAGATCCAGGTCGTAAAGCACGTTGTTGAGGGCAAAAATGTCCCCGGACAGGCTGGTGAGCATGTTGTTCTTCAGCTTCAGCACCCTCAGATGTTTAAGTTGCTTAAAAGCCAAAGAGTCCACACTGGAAATCCGGTTGCGACTGAAGTCCAGCTCCTCGATGCGCTCCAGAGAGTCCAGGAGACCGGCGGGGATTTCCTCCAGCTCGTTGCCGTCAATCAGAAGTTCTCTGAGGCTCGACAGCCCCCTGAGAGCCTCGCTTTCCAGACGAGAGATCCTGTTGTTGCTGAGGGACAGTCTGGACAGCTTTTTCAGATTTTGGAAGACGTGGTTCCCGACGTACTGAATTTCATTCTCAGACAGCAGTAGAGTTGTCAGAGCTTTGAGTTGGGAGAAAGTGAGGGCATTGCGCACGGCTGACTGCTTGTTGTGCGCCAGGTTTAGAAAGCGCAGGTTGGTGAGTTTGGAGAAAGCGTTTCTGTGAATGTGCTGCAGTTTGTTGGATTCCAGGTGCAGATAATGTAGGCCGGTCAAACTTTTAAAAACAGAGTCCTGCAGAGATTCTATTGAGTTGCCATCCAGACGCAGTTTAACAAGAGTATCCAAGTTGGCAAAGAGCTCCGGTGTGATTTTCTTAATGTCATTATTATTTCCACAGAGAATAGTTAATTTCTTCAGGGACTGTAAAGTCCCAGCGGGGATATTTGATAAAAGATTATGTCCCAAATACAGCTCCTCCAACCTGGAGAGTTTCTCAAATGCTTTTGGGTGAATATTTTGTATTTGATTGTACTGTAAATTCAACCGCACGAGGTTACTGTACCGTGTGAAATCGAAGGCAGAGATGTTACTAATGAAGTTACCCCCAAGGCTGAAGATCAGCACCTCCTCGGACACCCGCGCGGCGGGTTTGGGCACGGTGCGCAACCCGCGGTTGGTGCACATGAGGTGCTGCGGGTGCTGACAGTCACAGCGGTCGGGACAAAAGCTTGTCGCCGGTGAGGAAGAGGCGAGCCCATTGAGCGACAGCAGGAAAAAGCATATCCCCGCGAGGAAATTGCCGGTATCCATTCCCACTGCGCGGCTGGCACAGCCAGAGAGTGATGCGGCATTCGCTTTGTGTTGTTCAGGTGCAGTCGCCCCTCTCCTCTCTCACGCTGGAGATCGACTTGTCCATAATCCACTTGTGGCTCCGAGAAGTGGAGAGAAAAGTGCTGTACACATCAAGCACGCGGCTTCATCACTTAGCAGCATCTCCTAGAAAGCAAATTAATTTTTGCAGTGCGCTCTGATGCTGTCTGAGAGAGCGCTCACCACCCCAATAAAGCCTCCATCCCCTCAAGTGGTCATCTGCTGCGAATTACAGAGTTCAGGCGCAGACCGTGCTCGCTCACACACACACACACACACACACACACACACACACACTGAAATAGTCCCTCCCCCGCAACTCTGCGACCCTGCCAAAACCAGATGTGCACAAGTCTTGACGCACNCACACACACACACACACACACACACACACACACACACACACACACACACACACAGTGAGAGAGGGAGGGAGAGGTTGAGAAACCCTTTGACCGAGTTTTCTGCGCGCCCCCGCAGCCACCGGGGGTCTGAGATCTGGATCCGTTCCCTGGTATGGACAAAGCAGACAGGAAGATTTCCTTCCCACGGAATCCCGAGAGAAACCCGAAGTCTTGGATTCCCTCGCAGCGGGGTGCAGACAGAGCAAACTCACTCATAAAACAAGTTTAGCAGAGCGCTTAAATTCATGTTGTCACTGCTTCTGATAAGATATAAAGAATGACAATGCATGAAACAGCTGCAGTGAACAGCTACGTGATGAATTCTGCGCGCCAGGGGACAGACACAAAGAGCATAAACTGCAATCAGCACATCAACAGCCCACTCTGTAGCCTGTACTGTAGGATCACCAGGCAGCCTCACTGTAATTTACCATTCTCTCATTAACGCGCCTTGTGTTGCCGGGGCCACGGGGAGCACAGATGGTTCACATTTGCAGGAGAGGAATTCAGGTCGTGAAGTGTGTGTTAAGACTGACGAGGAGAGGTGCCAAATCTGAGTTAAAGATCTCCTAACTTGAAAGTGGGGAAATAAATGCAGGGTGAGTGGAGCATGTGAAGATTTCTGCGCAGAGTGAAGACAGATCCTCTGCAGTGTAGCCTACATGAAGGTTTATGTCCCGGTCCCGTCTAAAAAGCATGCACTGTTACTGCCAAGACATCTGCACATTTATGGCACATGAGGTAAAGTGCTTACTGACATACAGTACACACAGCCATCAGTGTTTCCCAACCTTTATGTCTGATGTAGGCCTACCTATACAGCCTTATTAAAGGAGCTCAAGCACCTCTTTATGGACATCACCTGGCATGTTTCCCATCATTCTAAAACTGTACCTATATAATGAATCATCAGTGTTTACGCTGCTTTGGTCAAGTTTGCACTCATATTACTTTGAGCAGCAGATTCCGGACCTTTTAACCATTTATTCATACTTGTAGCCAGGGGTGTTTATAGGATTTGAGGACACTGGGGGCCCAGCCCGACCTCTGTAGGGGGGGTCTGGGTACAAGCTCTATTTTGCTGCTTTTATGCATTCTGGCATCTTATTTGCTCTTAAAAACTATCTTTAAAACTTAGTTATGAATTGTTACTAGTTGTTATATATTATATTTTAGCAAACAATTCAAACTTTATTCGTAACTTTTAGCTGACTGTTTAAACTGCTCACGCCTTACTTTTAGCTAACCATGTCAACTGTTAATCCACTGCTTCTAGAAAAGCTATCTATTTCAACCGTTTATTCCTTATGTTTAACTATACCTCAGTGGTGTCGTGCCAACACATTCTCACTCCGACCTCGTCACATATCGACATTTGGTCATGGACCTTCCATGTCCAGATACAACATGCAAGGTACCCTGGGTGTGTTGGTTGTTGACGTTCTGGGACGCTGTGTCAAGTTCTTCACGTAACATACATTGTCTTCGTTCAAAATGCACTTCCTTTCTCACAGGAAATTCACACTTTACATACAGTGGCTGGGATGAGAATCAGCACCTCCAAGTCTGAGGCCATGGTCCTCAGCCGGAAAAGGGTGGATTGCCCTCTCCAGGTCGGAGGGGAGGTCCTGCCTCAGATGGAGGAGCTTAAGTAGATTGACAGGCGGATTGGGGCGGCGTCAGCAGTGATGCAGGCGCTTAACCGGTCAGTTGTGGCGAAAAGGGAGCTTAGCCAGAAAGCAAAGCTCTCGATTTACCGGTCAATCTACGTTCCAACCCTCACCTATGGTCACAAGCTCTGGGTAGTGACCAAAAGAACAAGATCGCGAGTACAAGCAGCCGAAATGAGTTTCCTCCACAGGGTGGCTGGGCTCAGCCTTAGAGATAGGGTGAGGAGCTCGGACATCCAGGAGGGACTTGGAGTAGAGCCGCTGCTCCTCCACATCAAGAGGAGCCAGTTGAGGTGGTTCGGGCATCTAGTAAGGATGGCTTCCGGACGCCTACCTTGGAAGGTGTTTCGGGCATGTCCAACCGGGAGGAGACCTCGGGGCCACCCCAGGACACGCTGGAGGGATTACATCGCCCGGCTGGCCTGGGAACGCCTCGGGGTTCCCTCGGAAGAGCTGACGGAAGTGGGTGGGGAGAGGACTGTCTGGGCTTCTTTGCTGAGATTGCTGCCCCCGCGACACGGACCCGGATAAGCGGAGGACGACGACGAGTACGACGACGAGTACATAGAGTCTCTTCCCTCAACAAGTAAAGCACGTGGTTGGGTTTACGAAAAAGAAAACAGGTTTGGCTTTATAATCTTAGGAACACTGCTCCCCCAGGTGAAAGTTGGTGTTTGTTGGACCCAACCACCACCGTGCCAACTTCCCCACTCGGACTTTCGGTGCCCTAACTTTTGTTCTTCTCCTGCCGCATTTCCCCCTGACGCCGCTGAGCGCCATTGAAATACTGTAACTGTGAATCATGCCAAATCATGCCGGTGTCTGACGCCGCAAGTAACTACTCAAGTTTCAGATTTTGACAACCGAGACCGGGATGCTAGAACAGGTATACGGGGTATACCCACATCTTTTTCTTGCTATAGAGTGGTGCAAGAATGAGATGGATAATACCAAAATGAGTTAGCGTTTTTGCAGTCCTGGTTCCCTCTTCTTAAATTCAATGGATTTTTGAATGTATTTTTTACGCAGGCCGAGAGAGGTCACAACACACGCAAACTCCACAACACCCACAAAATCCACACAACACACGCACATTAAGAAAACACCCCCAAATTCAGAAAACACATTCATCGATTTCGCAACACATACGCTGCAAATCCTCACAACACAAGCAAATGAGATAACGCGATGCAAATGCTCACAACACAGGCAAGAAACTGAACGCTCCGCAAAAACGAAAGCACACACCAACATGAAGACGACAACGGAAATGTTTCCAGGGGGACCGCAATCAGTGACGAACTTACTTGTTGTTGAAATTTCCAGACTTTCCTCAAGACGCTGGTCAGACGTTTAACATTTGTTTCAGGTGGGAGACAAGTAAGTGAAAATAACTTAATCCACTATAATGTATCTGTTGGAGCACATCAACATGTCGTCGATTCTGGTCCGAGCATCTAAGTTGTTTTTGGTGGCCAAAAGCAGGTCCGTGAGTGATTACAAGTGTGATTTTGGCGTGTGTTTTCGTTTTTGCGAAATCGATGAATGTTTTTTCTGAATTTGGGGGTGTTTTCATAATGCGCGTGTGTTGTGTGGATTTGCGGGTGTTGTGGAGTTTGCGTGTGTTGTGACGTCCCTCGGCCACCGTAGTTTTTGTCTAGATGCCTGAAATGAGGTCTGTGGTTAACACAAGTTTAAGAGACTTACACATTTTGTTTTACCACATAAAATGTGTCAGTAAATACCCCACTTGTGATTTTTGAACCGTTTACTTGTCTTTAAAAAGGCGGTTGCTAACAAGTGGCTAAATGAGACAACAGAACGTCATTCTGCTGAATATGCCATGACAGCCTCGTGGTCTTGCGACCGTAATGAAGTTTGTCTTTTAATCCCGCTAATTGCATTTACTCTGTTTGTTTGCCACAGGGCTTGTTTTCTGTAATAATCCAAAATTCTAATGTGAAAATCCCATTGGAATTTTGACAAGTGAACCAGGGTGACACTAACTTCAGCATCAGCATACAAAAATGTCATCTTTATTTATAATATACCCACCTATTAGCCAAAAAGCCACTGGAATATATGAGAGTATACCCACTTTATAAGCAGTAACGTACCTGTCTACCTTGGAGTACACCCACCTCATCAAACACCACTACACCACTACTACTCCTACTTTTAGCAACTATTTGAACTTATCCATTGCTTTAAGATATCTCTGTTACTTCTAGCTGACAATTTCAGCTTCTCTGCTGACTTGCTAAATAGTTTTCAGGCACTCCAAATTGCAACACATGATGTACATGTCTATGAACAGAGATTTGTGGACCATGGGAAAAGTAAGCAGTCAAATAAGCAGTCATAATCACTCATGCACACAAAGTTATACACACACATGTTCATGTGCACACGTATGCGACCTCCCTTGAGAAGCAAGTGATGCAGTGGTTTCCAGAGCCACGCTAATGGATGGTTGTTGCAGCTCCTTGCATTTCCAGAACAGAGCAAAAATCTCAAACACACTCCTTGATTGGCCTTCTCATTCTCATGCATATCTGCTGGTAGACATCATAGTTAGACGTTATAGCTCTGTGGGTGAGTGAGTGAGTGTCTGTGTATGAGAGACAGAGAGAAATACAACCCTTGGGGAAGCCCCCTCTCTCTGGGAGGTCATTTCCTGTCTGCCCTTTTCTCCATAGTATTTTTGCATCTACGCACCCCCCCCCACCTCCATATCCCCGTCTCTCTGTCTCTCTGAGGAACACACACATCGAGAAAACACTCAGAGACTTGGCCTCAGACACAGTGGGACCAGTCCAGTTAGTTTTATGGCAGTCGCCTGGTCTGTGTCAGAGTTGAAAGGAATACACAAAAGATTTCATCAGCGTAGACTGGCTTCACTGTAGCATCAGAAATAATTGGAGCTTAACTTTTATGTAGTCACATTTGGAAGAGGGCGAAGGAATCGTTCCCAGGAGAGCTCAGTGTGTAAATGAGACGGACAGATAGAACGAAAAATGGAAACAAGGCTAAGAAAAGATAAAACAATCTGAGGAAAGTGCTGGGGATCAGAGGGGGAGGAGAGCGAGTGCAATGTTAGACTGATGTAGCCAGAGATTGTTGTCAGGGAAAAAGTGTTCTGGAGTTGACCCAGATTCACAAAGACTCTGGCACAATAGGCAGCATTGAGGACCCTGTACAGAGCTGTCTGCCACTGTGCCTGCACACAATAAAGGCTGCGGACCAGTTTCACCAGCCCACCCTTTCATCACCTCCCTCTCCTCCCGCCGGGCCTCTCACTGTCCAATCAACCGACCATATGACATTTCAGTCTCTCAGCAGAGAGCGAGTGTGTATGTGGAAGAGAAACCTAATTCCATCAGGGGGGAGAAAGAGACGGGCTTGTATATCTGTCTGCACCTGAGCGTGCCTGTTTCATGGGACCATGACCAATTTTGTGTGTGTGTGAGAGAGTATGTCTGCATGTGATGATGACTATCCAGGCCAGTGCAGGTGAGTTTGTGTGTGCATGTAAATGAGCTGATGCCGCAGCGTATGTAGGTCGGCTAGGGGTGTTACATTTCTCCTGCACAGTCTTTAGGTGTTGAAACAGCCTTTCTATGAATGAGGGAGATAGACAGAGACATAGTGTGCGTGTGTGTGGAGGGAGGAATACAGTCAGTTTTTATGATGTGCAGTTGTACAAGCAACAGTAAAAATGATTATGCATGGTTTATATTTCATAATCTGTATCCTCAGAGGTGGAGAGTAACTAAACACGTTTACTCAGGAGCCTGAGTATTTTGTGACTTTTCATATTTTTACTCTCCGCTATATTTCAAAAGGGGATAATGTGGTTTTTATTGTCCTGAATAGGCCCCTTCACAGCAGACATTTCCACTTGTCATTAAAAGAAAAGCACAGGTGCAATTAATAACATTAACAAGGGCTCCATTATGTTTAAATGTCCCAGCATGTACAATACTAGAGCTGTGTCTAAAATCCCTCCCTATATGATGCACTACATTCCACTGCGTGCACACCACTTTCTGCTAACAATCCCACAATGCAATGTGCCACATTTTATAGATGTGGAAATTGCAGTTGCTCAAGCCTACACCTGTTAGTCATGACGTAAAGTGATGATGATGGTTAGTTAGAGAGCAGAAAGTAGTGAATGAGCGAACAAGGGAGTGATTTTGGACACAGGACCCTGAAACTGAATCAGCTAATGGACTTCATCCATCATTCATTTTATTACTTCCACCTGTGCTTTTCTGTGACAGGCCTAATTGTTAAATAGCTCCAGTCACACTGCTGAATATTTTGCTGAATAAATCTTAAGGCTAAGCTCGTTTCTCTTGTTTGTTTTGGAGCGTGCGACTGTATCACACGATCCTCATTAGCAGATAAGGTTTCACAGTTGTCGTGGAACTGCAGGCGCTAAAACTTTCTGACTACGCGAACCTTGTTTTGTCAACTGCTGTTTCCGAGGCCGAGAATAAACTGTCAAGCTCAACCTGTAAGTCAGCGTGGAGAAGAAGTTGTACAAGTGCTCAGAAGAGTGGAAAGTTTGCATACCTACAGTTCGATCACAACCGAGAAATTTCATCTGTTGATGACGAAAGTGTGATATGGTTGAAAGCACCAGAACAAGTAAGTAGGTGGACCTTGTGTAGAGGTTTTTTTGTCATCAACAAAACAGATGATACATTACAGATGAAACTAGCACAACCATGCAATGTTAAAATGCTGTTTAGATACGTAGGCCTACATTTATAAAACAATAGTTATTCTGAAGGGGCGCCGCTCTGGAGGGAGAACCTTTTAATACTGAGGTACTTGCAGACATAAACTTTGAATTTAGTACTTTTGTATTGTGATACTGCTTCTGAAAGGATATAACTGTAGAGAAATCAGAAATAACTTCTGGTGAATAAAAAGCTACTGTCAGCAGTCGGTTAGCTTAGCTTAGCACAAATACTGGAATCAGGAAACAGCTGACCTGGCTTTGTCGAAAGGAACCAAAATCTGCCTCCCAACAGGAATAATCTTCACTAATTAACACACTATCTCCAGGCTCTAGGCCCGGCTATCTGTCTCCCTCTGTTACTAGTCCTTATGCTAAGCTAAGCTAACCACTGACTGCCTATACCTTCATATTTAACCGAGCTAGCAACCAACCTAACCCCTGTTAACCTCACTGTCAGAACAATGTCTAATGCCAACGATTTGACATGGAATACTGACAACAGATGACATTAACTAAGGGCCCCATTTTCATGTAGATGTCTTTCCTATCTATTGGCTTGTAACATTAGTCTTTCGTCTTTAGTCAAACCACTCCTTCACAGATATATCGCCTTCAGTTTTCCAAAGTCGAAGCACTATCCTGTATTCGGTAATAAGTGCTATCCTGCACGATGAAATTTAGTGTCTAGATCTATGATGACTGTCATCTGACTCCACCCAAATGCACAGACGTATTTGATGGTATGTCTATGATTATCAGAGTGTTTCACATCATCTAAAGTGTAGAGCCACGCCCTCTTTTTTAACAAGCATGGTCGACTGTGAGGCAAGGAAGAAGCTCAAGGCACATTTCAGTCAAGTCATATTGTTAAAGTATATTATTTGTGTTTAACCTGTGTTTTATGTAAATATAAGATGTTATATTACTTATCTTACATGTCAAAAAATCACATTAAAGTTTTAATACTTTTCATCAGGATGTTTTAAAAATATCCGTCCATCAGAATGGACAGTGGATCTTGAAAATGAATTGGGGAAATACAGTTGTGACTTGATAAACTACTGAAACAATCAGCTTATAATGCATTTTTACTGATTATGTTCACAGAATATCAATCTCAGGAAGTTTTCAACACACTGTTTTCTGGAGAAACTAAGAAATTAGTGATATTTTGAGTCATGATGACGAATACAATGCAAAAATATTTATGCAATATGTTTAAAGCATCACTTCATTGATATGCGTTAAGTGCTCATGAAAAATAAATCGTCTCATGTTTTTTGATGCAAAATTTTTTTACTACTTGTTGATTTCTGTGTTGAGTCTTCATCTATTGGAATTGCTTATTATTTATGAGTACAACTAGAATAGGAATCCACCATGGCAATATTTCTTGGTGTCTGAAACATAATTAAGTTGTAAGTTGTGTTGTTAAGAAACTACAAAATGAGAATAGAGAATAACAACATTTAATCATAGCGTAGCAAAAAAGCAAATAAGTGTATTCCCCAAAATGTCAAACTATTCCTTTGATGGATGTGAGTACTTTCCCCAAACTGCAGCAAGGCCAAAATGTGAAAAAGAGGTCAAATAATGCATCTAACCATGCTGTGACGGATAATGCACACAAGTAGAGATTTAGTTCCAACAAATACTTGCACACATGGGACGATAAAATCGCATTAACGCAGTAGGTGATCCTCTTGAAGTGGTCATTCATCATGTATACCACACATACAGACATTAAAAAAAATGCACCAATATACACACGCAGCAGGACTGTCAGTATAAGGGACTAATGAGCCTCACACAGAGTCGCCAACTTGCAGGAAGTCTTGCTATTGGAAACATGTGCATCCTATTGTATGTCAGAATGCACAGATCCCAGCGGCTCACTTTTCCCCTGTGGGCCTAACATGCATCAGAGAGACAATCCGTATGGGACATGTCCTGGTAACATAACACTGCATGAAGCTAGCACATATCAGGGGCTTACCATGGTAATCAGTGTAAAGGATGAGCCACAATGAAGATGAACAGCGGCTTTGTTTCTCGGATTAGCCCTCCACCGGGGCTCTAATCAATCACAAATAACTCAAACAAATAACATATTTTCCCTGTGTGTGGCAAAGTTGGAGAGCAAGCGTGGGTCCATTTGTGCATGTGTGCAGTTTTGCATGTTTAGGAGCATGTATTTGTGTAAGGTCTATATTTGAAGTGTTTCACAGTTACTTTAAAGAATCAATATGCAAAGGATAAAGAAGGGAGAGTGAGGCAAAGGGAAGGAAAAGAGGATATGAGGAGGTGGGATTGTGTGTGTCTATGTTAGGAGAGTTTACATGAACAACAGCTGTTGGGATCGTTAAGTGCTTTAGCTAGACCTGGGAATCATAGATCTAGCCCATGCTCACACGCATTAACAGTGTTTGTGTGTGCCTGTATGTTTGTGAGTGGATGAGTGAGTGTGTTTATGCACTTAGAGGGGAAATGGTAAAAGACTCTATCCTCTCTGTGCAACATGTGTCTGCAGCCCCACTGACGTGTCACTGTGAGACGCTCTGTGTAATGTACGTTATACAGAGGACGCAGACACACTCTAGGTGCAGCTAAATGTATATAAATGATAGAAGACGAGGGGAAGAAGCACCTGGGCCCCATGCTTGAAAACCCTCCACATTCACTGCCCCCCTGCTCAACTCCACCAGTTGGTTCCCATCACAGGCAGGGGAAAAAAAGGAGGGCAAGATGGAGAAAAATCTCTACTGCTCAGATAATAATAACACAAAAATCAGAGCACAAGAGCATGACACTTACAGCTGGCTCTGAAAACGGCTGATTGCAGCAACACTAGCACATCATGCAATGTGGGAAATGCATTCGCTTCGGCATTCCTTTCTGCTTAGGGGGAGCTCCAGCCTCTCCCGCCTGACCTCCTGGGGTCATGTTTTGTCGTTGAGACCAACATGTCGAACAAGCCGGGGGGGAGAAAAGGGAGAGGAAGGGGAGGAGAAGAGAGAGAGATGCAGGGAGGGCAGAACTTTCCAGGTTTCAGTCGAGCCTGTGAGAGTTAAAGATGGAGGGAATAGAGCAGGGAAAGGGAGGAAGGGAGGTACTTGACATCTGGAAAGAATTAGAGAGCCTGCTATTGCCCTGTTGAAAGGGTGGAGAGAGAAGAGGGGGAGATAGAGGAATAAGGAGGGCAGTGTAAAGGATAGATTGTGTGTGTGTGTGTGTGTGTGTGTGTGTGTGAGAGGGCAACCCTTTGATCTACCAAGTTTGATAGAAACTGTCTGCATGCACGTAATCAGCCTCAATCACATAATAACAGCGAGGCAACGTAATGCCTTAAGATCTTAAGATCACTGAGCTTCACAGAAGATAACAGTCAGACTCAGGAACTCGAGCACCCTGGAAACGGTGATAGGCTGCACAAGGCTGCGTGAGCACACCAAAAACATGAAAGCAAGCACAAAAACACTCACATGCACATGAAGTCTGGATTAGCATCTTTCAAGCAAACATAATTCAAACAAGTCACAAACAAGAGTACAAAAAATGTAGGCTTTATGAGTCATTAAAACAAAGTCGTCAGTCAGTAATTCAGAGAGCGGCGACATCTGATCTGCAGCTGTCGGCTCTCTTTGTCGAGTCCCCACACTGCAGTGCTTCTGTGCAACATCGCCCTCTGCAGACACTGAACATTACAGCATGAGGAGGAAACAGGACAGTAATATTATAGAGTGTTGATCCCTTCTGAGAAACTTTATTTTTGCTTGCCTCCTCCTTCACATAGAGGTCAGAGTAAGGCTGGATTATCAACCAGGCAAAGTGGGCAGCTGCTCCAGGGCCCAAAACAACTCAGGGACATGAGGACTCCATGTTGATCATGTTGCAATTACTTTGGGTTCATTTGATTAAATGCAAATGTATTTTTTAATATGCATGCACCACTACATTACAGTATAAACTGTAAATGATAGCAGCATAAAGACGGCAATTACATCATTACCTAATCTTGAGGCCCCAAGTTAAGGCTTTAAGGAATAGCTCAACATTTTGGGAAATGCGCTTTTGCTTTCAGGCTGAGAGTAATATGACAAGATCTATACCACTCTCATGTCTGTCCATTAAATATAAGTTGTAGGCTAACTTAGCACAAAGAAATAACTAAGCTAGACGTTTTGTCGTTAAGACCAATATGTTGAATGTCAAAGGAGCGGAGGGGGGGAAGATGTGGAAAACAGCTGGCCTGGCTCTGTCCAGAGATAACAAACTCCACCTGCCATGAGATCTAAAAGCTCACAAATGAAAGGAGCGCTCTATGATATTCAGATCATCGATATATCAGCAAAAACTATTTGTTATGTAAAGATCAAGTGGAGTAATGGCGTCCCGAGCAGAGAGTGAAGTCATGCTTCCTCTGTGTGTGTTGTAATCTGAGCTTCTCTGTTGTTTGTTGTGCATGTGTGTATCCCACTGGCTAGCTCATCGTGCTGCTCTGCACTGTGCTCACACAGTGCTTACTGCTCATATTGGTATGGCGCTGCTGCAGAACCGTAGCGCTCACCCTCCGACTGGTCAACACTATTTTGGAAATATGAAGGTGAGATTCTGTGTTGGTTATTTGAAAATTTGGAAATATGAAGGTGAGATTCTGTGTTGGTTATTTGAAAATAATGTTTTTGCTTTGGCAAAATGTATAGAAAAGGCGTGGTATTTGTGGCAAAGTATTTTGTACCCTGTATAACAAATTATATTTATTTGTATGTGTCCCTATTCTCAGAGGTTTTGTTATGTTATGTATTATGTCACGTGGTTATCATGGATGTAATCGTGGAATTATTTGATGTATTATTTTATTGTTCAGTGTCTAATAAGCCCATAAGGGCTGGGTACCAATTATGGTGTTAACACTTAAATGAGAGACAGACGTTTTGGAGGTTTTTTTTTTTACCAGGAGCCAAATTAGCTGCAGAGATCCTCTCCAAAACAAACGGACTGGTGATTTCAATGGGAAAAAACACTGAATGAAGCAGATTCATGCTCATGAATGAGCCTCGGCAGAAACATGTCAGTGAACATGCATCTCCATAAACTCCCTACATAGATAAAAACCACTCGTTCTAAGTTAACAGAAACACAGCAGTTCTTATTCTCAGGTTATTATACACCACAAAAATACTCATCATATTACAGTATGTTCCCTTTCTGCCAATATTTCCTCCTAAATCCTACACACTGGACCTTTAACATGTTATATTTAGTTTGTTTAATCCATACAAAAATGAACCCTGGCCTAGAAATAGCACAGCGCATGATTTCCCGTGAAACCATGTAATTTCCGCATTTTGTTTTTGTATGGATTAGACAAGCAAGATATAATGTATTAATAAGCTTTAGAGATGTTGGTAGTTTGCATCTTGTATCAAATAAATATGAATTAAACAGCTGTTTCCTGCCTTTGTGCTCAACTGGATTATCCCCCTGCTGGCTGTAGCTTCATATTTACCACACAAATGTGCACATTATATCAGTATTGTGCTTACATGGTGCATTTTATTAATAAATTTGTGCTTAATTAAGTTAAACATGTGACTAATCACTTACTAATACACACACAATGCACGCAGAGAGGAAGAAAGAGCTAGGAGGCCCACCCCTGGAGCTTCCTATTGGATTAATAGGATCAGAGGTCATACTCAGATATAGAAACCTGTCAGTGGGGCAAGGGCACTTAAACTTCTAAGACAGGGGTCCTCTGTGTGAAGGGTGTTGTCTCTCCTCATTTCCAGCCCTTCACGCTTAAGGTGAAATTGCACAGTGCACAGAGCTCAGTAAATGACAGACCTTATGCAGCTGCAACACCATTCAGGACCTCCCTGCATTCATGTTCTTTGCCTCTTTGTCAAGCAGCACTCTGTACAGCAGGGAGCGTTTCATTTTTCATGGATACAAGCTGCTCACTGTGCAATAACCATATCTAACCTATAGATGACACTGTCTTACATCATCTGCTCAAACAATGTGTGTGTATGTCTGTGTGTGGACTGTGAGTGACAGTAAGGTGATAGGAGATATAAATAGCTATACTGGCATAGGCAGACGTCAAGTGTCATGTATCAGCTCCCATTCCTTTGTGTGTGTATGTGTGTGTGAACGTGTGTTGGCAGGTGTGGCTCAGAGTCTGTCTCTTGTGAGGTATGTCAGGGTGTGTTCCCTTACAACTGCTGAGGTAAGAACAAGGGAATCCACCTGGGTTCAGCAATGAAAAGATCCGTGATACAAACACACACAACACCACAACACTGCATGTCAGCAATTAACATGCATTTGCTCACAGTCAGTCAGGCAGTGCAGGCCGACATTCCTTTAAACTCCAAAAACAACCATTAGTGTTGTCAGTTCTAAGTTTCTGGACACACCCAGCTCTAACTCTCCCTTTCACAGACCCCCCCCCCCCCCCCCCC